>NW_022990855.1:0-26432 GCF_902827175.1 Gymnodraco acuticeps | reverse complement strand
CTTCAATGCCCTTGCTGATGGAAGGAGGTTGTCACTCAAAATCTCACGATACATGGCCCCATTCATTCTTTCCTTTACACTGATCAGTCGTCCTGGTCCCTTTGCAGAAACACAGCCCCAAAGCACGATGTTTCCACCCCCATGTTTCATAGTAGGTGTTCTTTGGATGCAACTCAGCATTCTTTCTCCTCCAAACACGTCTAGTTGAGTTTTTACCAAAAAGTTCTATTTTGGTTTCATCTGACCATATGACATTCTCCCAATCCTCTTCTGGATCATCTAAATGCTCTCTAGCAAACTTCAGACGGGCCTGGACATGTACTGGCTTAAGCAGGGGGACATGTCTGGCACTGCAGGATTTGAGTCCCTGGCGGCGTAGTGTGTTACTGATGGTAGCCTTTGTTACTTTGGTCCCAGCTCTCTGCAGGTCATTGACTAGGTCCCCCCGTGTGGTTCTGGGATTTTTGCTCACCGTTCTTGTGATCATTCTGACCCCACGGGGTGAGATCTTGCATGGAGCCCCAGATCGAGGGAGATTATCAGTGGTCTTGTATGTCTTCCATTTTCTAATAATTGCTCCCACAGTTGATTTCTTCATACCAAGCTGCTTACCTATTGCAGATTCAGTCTTCCCAGCCTGGTGCAGGTCTACAATTTAGTTTCTGTTGTCCTTTGACAGCTCTTTGGTCTTGGCCATAGTGGAGTTTGGAGTGTGACTGTTTGAGGTTGTGGACAGGAGTCTTTTATACTGATAACGAGTTCAAACAGGTGCCATTAATACAGTTAACAAGTGGAGGACAGAGGAGGCTCTTAAAGAAGAAGTTACAGGTCTGTGAGAGCCAGAAATCTTGTTTGTTTGTAGGTGACCAAATACTTATTTTACCGAGGAATTTACCAATTAATTCATTAAAAATCCTACAATGTGATTTCCTGGATTCTTTCCCCCCATTCTGTCTCTCATAGTTGAAGTGTACCTAGGATGAAAATGACAGGCCTCTCATCTTTTTAAGTGGGAGAACTTGCACAATTGGTGGCTGACTAAATACTTTTTTGCCCCACTGTATATAAGGAATAAGAGTTATCTGACTTGCCCTTTGGATTTTCTGCACTACAGTGTCAGATTTGATCTTGTATTTCATGTAAAGCCATACAATTATAGTTTAACAACGGTTACACAATTTGTCGAGTAGCCTTGAATTCCCAGATGTTTTTTCTTGACTTCACTGTTTCTGTAGGGACTGATGTCTTCCTTTGTGAGATGGTACAAATGATCATTGTCAGTGTATGTTAATAACTGGTATGAACTCAAAACCTGAGCTCTACTCTGAGAGAAATTACTTTTCAGGGCCGTAGACAGGAGACGTTTCTAACTGAGGCATGAAAAGAGAGATTCCTGCAAACTGTCCATGAACTTGTGTGAGTTTAAGAATTGGGATCCAACTCTTTCTTCTCTGTAAAACAAATGTTAGTGGAAATCACCATGTCATCACTTTTTTGATGAGTTGGTGATCTCATAAAGATATAACAATTAAATTGCACATCTAAGTTTCCTTTACTGGCAGCAAAGTCCAGAACTGGACTGCATGATAAGCTGTGTGAACCAGACGCTGAATACCTGCAGATGGCAGCCAAAAGTTCAAGGACAATTATAATGTTTATGTGTTGTGGGCCATCTCATTGAAAGTTTTAGTGATCATTTGATTGCAATAAAACTAAATAATTCATCTATTGCACGTCTGTCCGTCCTGGGAGAGGGATCCCTCCTCTGTTGCTCTCCCTGAGGTTTCTCCCATGTTCCCTGTAAACTGTGGGTTTTCTCTGGAAGTTTTTCCTTGTACGATGTGAGGGTCTAAGGACAGAGGGTCTAAGGACAGAGGGTCTAAGGACAGAGGGTCTAAGGACAGAGGGTCTAAGGATAGAGGGTGTCGTATTGTCATACTGATATTCTGTACACACTGTGAAGTCCACTGAGACAAATTTAACATTTGTGATATTGGGCTATATAAATAAACATTGATTGATTGATTGATGTGGTAAAGCAAAGTCACTTATTAAAATGTTAGACCATCATAAGTTATTCTTTAACTACAGACAATAAAGGTCAGGGGAAAGTTTACATGTTAACCTAATATTAGCTGACAACGTTCTGTCTCACTTTAACCACCAGAGTTTAGTAACAGCAATATTTTCTTGTTATCCAAAATGAATTCATTTTGTGGCATAACATTTTTCTGAATAGTACAACAGGTGTCAAAGATTCAGTTTTTAACTAATTGTTGACTGATATTTAGATAGTGTTCTTGCCTCGAAAGGGCAGCGTACTCACGGGTTTCTGTCGTTGAGGATCCAGTTTCCCTCCCACCAGGAAGCTGATCTCACCAGAATGCGTGACTCCACCACGCAACCTTAACACCGCATTGCGTGGTGGAGTCACGCATTCTGTTACATTTGCGTGTCGGCACCACGCAAAAAACCCCAATGTAAAGTGAATGAGGCTCTTTTGTCGTGGTGCACACACGCATTTCTACAACGTCCCGCAGTGAGCTTTTATTCTATAAAACGTTTTTAAAATCTACTTTATAGCTTGTAGTAACTCACGGGAGGCTTCTTTTATTTGATTTGTATTCATAATCATTTTTATTTTTCGTCAGAATGGTGCATTATTTATCAATTTCTGTTCTCAAAAAACAGTGCAATTGTGTGTAATACAACTGTGATTTGTATTAAATTACTTTGTAGGCCAATATTAGTCATTTAAAACATATACAATGATGATAATGATGGTGAAAACCACTCCCCCCACTGGCTACTGACTGTATTTGAAATGCTTTTTGTTTAATAGTAATAATAATCATTTTTATTATAACAACAATAAACCAGAAGAAGATTCCGTAGTTACCCCGGCAACGTTACGTCGCGCTTTACGTTAACGTGACGCAGCCACATTACCCACAATCACCTCACTTTCATTAATTTCATCCGATTTAATCTGACAACGGACAACAGTAAGTATCTAAAATCAAGGGGAGTTTATTTCTTTAAAACACGAAATAATATTGCTTTTATTTATTCCACTGTAGCGCAGTCTCTATAGCGTTTCATTCCTGGATATTAGTTTGAGTTTTGTAGTGTGTTTAGCAGGGGCGTCGCCTGGACCTGGAAACATTCGGGGCTTAGCCCACAGTGGCGCTACAGTCGAATTTTCTACTGCAAGACTCCCCACACGCACATACACAATTGCGCCATCTGGTGTCACAAACGTGTGCCTGCATTAGCTTTGTTACGGCAATGGATTGTGGGAGATTCTCATAACACGTTAGGATCTCTTGAGGGTAAGGTGCCTGTATTATCTCGGTGGACAAAATGTATGTTTTTATTTTATAAGGACAATAACGTACTGTTGTGTTTGTTTAGTTTAATGTTAATTGTTTAATGCTCACAGTCACAGCAACATGTTTTTAGTGTGATTGGCTATTTGTTTTATATGATTTATCAACGTGATCATCAATAGCTAATCTGAGCACCAGAACCCAGCTCACGAGTCCTTTTATGCTGTCCATTGAAATGCAGGTATGTGAGTTTTGTACACCAGTTTATTTATGTTTAATGTTTCACATTGATCACTGGATCGGTTCGCAACCGAGTGTGAAGCGGCTGGGATGAGGATCAGCACCTCCAAATCTGAGGCCATGGTTCTCAGCAGGAAACCGATGGACTGTCCACTCCAGGTAGGGAATGAGTCCTTACCCCAAGTGAAGGAGTTCAAGTATCTCGGGGTCTTGTTCTCGAGTGAGGGAACAATGGAGCGTGAGATGGGCCGGAGAATCGGAGCAGCGGGAGCGGTACTGCAGTCGCTTTACCGCACCGTTGTGACGAAAAGGGAGCTGAGCCAGAAGGCAAAGCTCTCGGTCTTCCGGGCCATTTTCGTTCCTACCCCTCACCTATGGTCATGAAGGATGGGTCATGACCGAAAGAACGAGATCGCGGATACAAGCGGCCGAGATGGGTTTTCTCCGCAGGGTGGCTGGTGTCTCCCTTAGGGATAAGGTGAGAAGTTCGGTCATCAGGGAGGGACTCGGAGTTGAGCCGCTCCTCCTTCGCGTCGAAAGGAGCCAGTTGAGGTGGTTCGGGCACCTAGTTAGGATGCCACCTGGGCGCCTCCCTAGGGAGGTGTTCCAGGCACGTCCAGCTGGGAAGAGACCAAGGGGTAGACCTAGGACCAGGTGGAGGGATTATATCTCTTCGCTGGCCTGGGAGCGCCTTGGGATCCCCCAGTCAGAGCTGGTTGATGTCGCCAGGGAAAAGAAAGTTTGGGGCTCTCTGCTGGAACTGCTACCCCCGCGACCCGACCACGGATAAGCGGGAGAAGATGGATGGATGGATGGATGGTTTCACATTGCTCCACATGATGCCTTGACTACAAAGTCTTCCATGTTTCTACGCTTCTTCCTCTGTGTCACAGTTTCGGGAATATCAAGATCATTGCACAGGGCCTTGGTCTTGTCATAGACCTCATGTGCTTTCTCGTTACTTCGGTAACTTTTCAGTGTGTTCTCAACTGCTGTTTTGTAATCTACTGCCTGCACCAAGTCAAGTGTTTCTTTCTGCAGGTATTTGTGCAGAACCTGAGTGGTTGAGAGCAGTGTCTGGAACATGACAGCATGTAGATGGTACTGAATTTTCAAAGCTTGCTTTCCAGTCCCTTTGCTAGAGGGGCTAAAAGGCTCCCTAAAGTCTTGATCAAAGCAGGAGGTTTTTGACATGCCCAGCGAACAAGTTGTTTGTCTCCTACCTGTTTCTGAAATGTTTGCAATCTCTGATGGTGGACAAGAGATGTGGAGAAGAAAGAGTAGAGACACTCCAGTAGATCAACGCAGGTATGTGAGTTTTGTACACCAGTTTGTATAAGTTTAATGTTTCACATTACTTGTGAAAAATATACTACCACTATACGATCACTGATGTTTTGTTGTTGACTGGACACTTATTTTGTAAAAGAGATAGCATGAGAGGATCTCTTAAGCAATGCAGCTCACGTGTCCTTTTTATAATCTGTCCATTGAAATGCAGGAAAGTAATCAGCTCTGAGTGATCTGTTGCCGAGGGGACAATACACCGGAGTTACATAAGTGCAATGAGTGCTATTTTGGGGGGAACTAACCTCCTCTGGGGTCCCCCAGGAAGATTTTTTTTAAATGTTGAAGTTAAAAGCATCAATCTTGTGCGGTTTGAGAGCAACATTAAGAGATATGGATACATCTCTCAACACCCATATGTCAAAAAGAAATCAAAGAATCAGAATCAGAAACGGGTTTATTATTTAAAAAAAAAAAATGGTTAACCATTGACTCTTGTCTGTTCTGGTGTTCCTGTTCATTGTTGTCTCCATTGTCGTTCTTGTCTGTTGTATCTCCTTCTTGTGTGTCCCTTTCTCCTGTTCTCCTTTCTTCATCCTCTACTCTGTTTGGCTCATCTGTGATGACTGTGTAGGTAAACACAAACAAGTATGTAAGTCAATCAGTTTCCAGCTCTGTCAAATAAATGAATTTCAAGATACACAAATGTGTCTTTATTAAAATGAGTGTCACCACACTGTCACAAAATGTAATACTAACTAATTGAAAATAGTTAAATTTACATTGGAAACCTCTCGTAGATATCACTATTAAGAGTAGTTATCTGCCAATAGGACAGAATCATTCCTACAAATGCAGTTTGAGTAATTCACTTAATATATTCACTTAACACTTTAATATAGTCATTTTCACTTAATACTCTAATATAGTCATCTTTCTGCTTTCAACACTAAGGAAAGCTGTACAATTTGACATGATAATGAGGAAAAAAGGCCTCCGACAATGCAGATCATTTTTTGATCATATCAATTTTAAGATGGGGGTCAAGGCTTAATATTTGGGAGCATAGTGTCCCTTGCCCCCTTTCAGGAGCCCCACTGGATTAGCTTTGATCTGAAATATTTGTATAAAAAGCTTGTTAGCTGGCTGTCCATCTCATAATGAAACTAGTTGTCAATAGGACATTTCATTCAGAAGAATTATAATTTCATGCAAAAATCTGTCACAAAAAGAGGTTGCACATTTAAATGCAGGTGTTGTTATGGCAACGTCAGTGGCCAAACAGCCACATTTACTGCTGCAAATACTTCAAACATGCTGTCGACACGTAAAGCAGTGGCAACTATGCCACCATTTCAGCTGACTTTTCCTCAGAAATACTGTCACATAATATCCATATATTTCAGTGCTAGGTTGATGCTTAGCTAAGCTAACTATGAAACACTTTAACTGACAGGACTCAGGATCAACTGTGTACTGTAAGGTAGCTTCTAGCTTCATGTCGAACAGTAAGTCAACATTTCCCAGAGAGTTTTCTTTGAAATCACCAAGTAACGCTAAAAAACAGGACATTTAGATTGTATAACAAAGTGTTTATTTAATATATCTGGCTAGCTATAGCTACTTGCTAACGGTTTAGCTTACCCGCGCGATTCAAAGTAACGTCAACGTAGCTATAATTTATGCTTTGCTTACATGTTCGCATAACTTGTAAGTTTACTGACAGGTACATACCTTGTTCACCTGGCTCAGGTGGTGGCTCTGGGGTTGTTGTGAGAGCCACCACCTGAGAATTGCCATCTTTTTTATTAAAAAAAAGTCTAATGTCCATCTTCAGAATCTCCGCGTCCGGGGCTGACAGTTTAAAGTTTAAACATTGTCACAGAGGAGAGGTACGTACCTGTCAGCCAATAAAACACGTTTATTTCCATGCAACTCTCTGATTGGTTTGGTGGTGTCTTGCCTCTGTTGCATTCACTGAACACGGGAAATTACAATCATGCCGTCCTCTAGGTAAAGTACGGTTCATGTATTATATTATTGAGGGAGAATTTGTCCGGGGCTAAAGAAAAAACATCCGGGGCTAAAGCCCCGGATGCCTACCCCAGGCGACGCCCATGGTGTTTAGCTTTTACAATAGGCCAACTAGCGGCCACGTTCAGCTAGCCTCCGGCCTTCCGGTCAACGTTTTGAGCTGGATAGCATTTATAGTTTATACAGCTAAATTACATTAGCTGTCACCGGCACAGTTGGATAGTGGAGGTGCGTGCTAGAAAAATATGTTTACATTTATGTATTTGCACATGTGTTGTAAAGACAGTGTTCAACACAGTTTAATAGTGGCTAATGCATCGGCTATGGAGTGGAACAAAATGTGGAACTGGAGTTTTCCAGAGGATTTGACTGGCCACCCAATGTCCCACTCTGAATCAGAAACACTTCATTGATCTCCGGGGGAAATTGGGATTGTTACATTGTAGAATTTAAATATATAGTAGGAGATATAAGAAAAACAAGTGCATAATATAACAATATGCACAGTATAAATGCATAATGTATGCCAGAGTATTGCTCAGATGAATTATTATTGCATCGGAGAAAACCCATCTCGGCCGCTTGTATCCGCGATCTGGTTCTTTCGGTCATGACCCATCCTTCATGACCATAGGTGAGGGTAGGAACCAAAATGGCCCGGTAGACAGAGAGCTTTGCCTTCTGGCTCAGCTCCCTTTTCGTCACAACGGTGCGGTACGGTGCCAGAGTATTGCTCAGATGAATTATTATTGCATAGAGTATTACACAGATGTTACTGTTATTCTAAATAATCCTAATCATGTTTTATTTTTTTCTGTTTTACAGCTTCATTACAACACTTAATATCACCAACACACACATATCCACACACACACACATATCCACACACACACACACATATCCACACACACACATATCCACACACACACATATCCACACACACACATATCCACACACACACACACATATCCACACACACATATCCACACACACACACATATCCACACACACACACATATCCACACACACACACATATCCACACACACACACATCAACACACACACATATAAAACCAACGGCACTTTTAAGAGCCACTCTTTCTCTCACTGTCTCTCTTTCTATCACTCTCTCACTTTCTCTTTTAATCACTCTCTCACTTTCTCTTTTAATCACTCTCTCACTTTCTCTGTTAATCACTCTCCTGTCTTTCTCTCACTCTTCATGTTGTGTATTGTTTGTATTATTTGTATGCCATGTCCCTCAACCCTGAAGTGAGGGTCTTGAGGATCTCAATGAGGCCACGGTGCACATGGCTGCATTGATTAGCGAGGCTCATCTCCTTGAGGCCAGGGTGAGGCTTTTCATGATAAGCAAATACCCAAGTCTGTAATATAATCATTGCTATTGCTTTTTATTGATGTCATGTAAAGGGACAGTTAGTCCTTTTTATGCAACCGTTAAATAATTGCTCAAATATAAGTGCTGCTGTCTTATGTTGTATTACAACTTTGTTGTTGATCTCAACCTCTGAAAAAAGATAGACTGCCATGGCCACGGAAACCCCTGCTCCCTGCGGAGAAAGAACAAGGCAGGAAGAGACCTCTTTCTAATCCAGTGGTCACGCAGACGTGAGAGACAACGGGAAACACAACGCCCCGCATCAGGTTAGTTCTTTACTATATCATGATTTCTAAGAATAAAGATCATTCATAACAAAGTTATTTTGGTGTACACAGAATGAAATGATGTCATTTAAAGATACCTCTTGACAAATCTGTTGCAATGTTTAAAACATTTCCAAATGAAATGAAGATATTTTAAGAGCCTGTGATGAGAATCCTTGCCTGTGTTGTATTTTTAAATGTGTACCTCCATTTGGATAAAAGTATGCCAAATGTAAATTGTCATTGTGATGCTGTGGTAATATGTTCTTAGTTTCATTACCTACAGTCCTTACAGAGCATTTTCATATTACAATGAATTGGTGTCCTTTTAGATTGATTGAAGGGTTAAGCAAAAAGGAAGTCTCTGCAGCTTCACAAGCCAGAAGAGACGATCCTGTGCACGAGGAAGGCCTTCAGCTAGAACATCAAGAGTGTAGTCTTGGTGAGTATATTGATTATAACAGCAGTTGACTGGCACTACAGTTTTTCCCAATGTTTCCATTTTTATACTCATCTAGTTAATCATAATAAAGTATTGAGTATTGACTGTTTCATGACAAGTGAATGCATATTTGGTATAAGTATCACTTGCTAATATTGCTTTGGATGCATATGATGATTCATAGCATGTTGCTATTATTAGTCCGCATATCTTTTTCCAACTCAAAAGTGGTTCAGTATACTACCTTAATATCCGTCATACCAGTTTTAGGGTGGCGGCTTAACAGCTGTTTTATTTTTTAGAAACTCATCTTTAAGAGTTAAGGGACGCCCTAACTGCAGTCCAGGTTCCGGAGGCAACAGACGGACCGGTTTCTGCCTGGGCACAAAGGCAGCTTCTCACAGATGGGAGAATGAAAACAGCTAGGCCAATGCTTTTTAATGCAAAACTCTCAGCTGAGAGAATAGCCATTCAGAAGTGCCACAGATGCTGTGCAGAAGAAGCGGCTATTAGGTGCCTGGACTGTGTTCCACATGGAGTTCCTCTGTGCAACCTGTGACATGGAGGCCCACAAGAGGAATATCTTCCATGACAGAGAGGCTGTGTTCAATGGATTTCTGGAGCCCATTCCCCGACAACTGCTGTGGTGGTGGATGAAAATGGCCAGCCTCAGTTTTGTGAACAAAGTATGTAAAGGTTAACATTACATTACAATGTCCCATTATAATGTAGTTCCCAAAATGAAGTGCGAATGGGAAGTGTACATAGCTGATTGAAAAAAGTATGATTGGTTTTGACTAGGGCTGCAAGGTATGTGGAAGTTATGCAACATTTTATTGAATATCTTTATAATCTGGAGAATTAAGGAAAAACTGTAAATACACCCTTCCTAATTTATTTTCTATATTGCAGTATGTCAACTGCCTGTTCCTACTCCAAGGTCAATCTGTGAATGCTCTGATGACGTCACAGTGACTCCTTGGAAGCATATTTCTGTGGTCACCATCAACGGTATGTTGTTCTGAAAGCCCTTCTTTTTGTACAAGTAGTATTGTACGGCAGAGTTTTACCACTTTGTGCAATGCAAAGATTTGTATCACCTGGTCATTTTCAGACAACACCCAAATGCCATGTCAAATAGCTAATATATCATATATGCAAATCTATGTATAAAATCCAATATTTTAAGGCAAACTCACAGTTTAATTACCGAAATACCTTTATTTGTTCACAGGACGATACAATGCCTGCTTGCCTCGGAAATCCTGTCCATCCTGCTCTGCAGAATGGAGTCCTGAGGTTAAAGACCTGCTTTTGTATCGGTACTGGCCAGCTAGCACCAGCTGCCAGACGCTTTACAAATATGATGTGTTCACCTCATTGGAGCACATGAAGGTGACAGCACCAGCCGTGTCCAGGCAGGCATTTCTGAAAATGTTGGAGCACAGATCTGTTCAAGCTGGACGGGTAAATCTGAATCACACGGAAACATACAAAAAGCAATATCATATTACTGTATACCATATCATAAATTGTTGGCATTGCTTTCAAAACAATTACTAATCCACTTTTTTAAAATCAATATACAGACAGGTATTATCTGTGCTGATACATTTCAGCGAAGCTTCTTCGAGTTTAGCTTCTGTCAGTACAAACAAGAGGATATGTGCCAGGTCCATCACTTGGTTTGTCCAGCATGTTCTCCAGACATGTGGGCTGTCTGCTGGGATGGAAACCGCAAGCATTACCGCTTTTCCAAGTCAAAAGGGTGTGTATAGGTATTAATGAAAATGATAAAGAACACACCGCTAATACAAATAGTAGCCCTTGGGGTTGTGTTTGAGTAGCCATAACAGACATTAAAACAAATCATAGTAATGTAGTGCTTTGTGAGTTTCATTATTGACTTGTATGTTAACTTATCATGGACAGGACTGAGGAGCCGCCAATCTATGAGGGCTTGTTCCTGGCCAAGGTCAACATTTGTTGACCTTGTCAGAGGCAACATGAAAAGTGTACGTTTTTGTTCTTATTATGATAGTTGCAGTTACACCTGTGGTGTTCTCTTTTATATATGTCAAAACTTGTGTGTAATAAACTGACTTTATAGGGAAATGACAGTGCCGTCTGTGGTACTGCCAAATTCACCGCTGGCAGAGAGATGTGAAAAAGGTCTGGTGCCCAGATAGACGAGGAGTTTGCAGGTCTGTATCTGTAAGTGTGTCTGTGTGTGTATATGTGTTGCTTCTTGAGTCTGGTCTCATTATTTCAGTTTTAATAGCAATCCAAGTCTAAGTCTTTGTAAGAATTGGAAGCATTAAACACTTTTGATTGTGGAGCGGAATTGATCCATCCTTTGTAGCATCCAAGTGATATTTGTTGTTAGAGCCACCTAGATGACAGAGTGCTTAAGCCAGGCCTTGCTGTGTCAGTTTATTATTAACAACTAGATTTTCTTCTGATTAATCAGACATGGGTTTCTCTTACGAGGACTGAACCACTTCCGTGGAGAAATATATACGCGTACCCAATGTTTCTCCAAAAAGAGATGTCCAAGAAGGCAAATGTTGACTTCTTCTGTATGGATGTAACATGCAGGTAATCCTCACTGTCATATTGCACATCCACAACAATGTTTAAAATGGCCTATGCCTCAGCAGTCATTTGAGATGATATTGATATTGTTGTCATGTCAATTAAAAGTGTATCTTTGTAACACTCAATCACAAAATGCTGCTCCTGCTTCTTAGGTACTGGCCATACCTTAATAAAATAGCCGAGGGATTACCAGAGCTTCTGCCGTTGACAGAAATGAGGCCATTTATTAGCGTGATGCATGCTAAAGCCCATACAGCAACATGCGAGGTTGTTACGTGCCGTGGTGTGTGTGTGTGTTTCTCTCTCTCCCTCTATATTGTCTCCAGGTGCAGCTTCTCCTCAGGTGCTCCCAATCACTAATCAGGGCCTCCATAAAGGACCTGGGAAAAGCTGCAGTCTCTCTCTCCCTTCTCCCCGGGCTGGATGTGTGCAGCGTGGTGTCCATGTCTCCAATATATATATATAGTTGTAGCGAGATTTGTTTTGCAAGTTGGCTGGTGAGCCGTGTTCCTGTTTGATCATTAAACGACTTGTTCGTTCCTCAGAGATCGGTTTTCTCTCCCTTTTTGTCGTGCTTGGTCATCCTGGTGTGTCGCTACTTCCCTTGGTACCCCTAGATATACAAGGGAACGTAACATGGGGGCTCGTCCAATCTTTGAGACACAGAGTGAGTATTTGGTTGTTGGTTAGTGTTGATATGGTGTTTGGTGGAGAGCAGTAGAGTATAAGTGTAGAATTGGCTGTGAAAGTATTTACTGTTGAACATCTTCCTCAGTTTAGAGAGGGGAGTGTCTAGCTGGACTGAATCAGTCCTTCCTTCAGGCACTCAT
This sequence comes from Gymnodraco acuticeps, assembly GCF_902827175.1. Classification (NCBI taxonomy): domain Eukaryota; kingdom Metazoa; phylum Chordata; class Actinopteri; order Perciformes; family Bathydraconidae; genus Gymnodraco; species Gymnodraco acuticeps. The sequence goes on along the minus strand of NW_022990855.1, from coordinate 14,007 downwards.
TTTTTTTTTGCCTTTTTTATTTTCGGGGTAATCCTGGGTGGGGATTTATTCCCTGGTGGGGGTTTATTCCCTGGTGGGGGCTTGTTCCCTGGTGGGGGCTTGTTCCCTGGTGGGGGCTTGTTCCCTGGTGGGGGCTTGTTCCCTGGTGGGGATTTATTCCCTGGTGGGGGTTTATTCCCTGGTGGGGGTTTGTTCCCTGGTGGGGGTTTGTTCCCTGGTGGGGGTTTATTCCCTGGTGGGGGTTTGTTCCCTGGTGGGGGCTTGTTCCCTGGTGGGGGCTTGTTCCCTGGTGGGGATTTATTCCCTGGTGGGGATTTATTCCCTGGTGGGGATTTATTCCCTGGTGGGGGTTTGTTCCCTGGTGGGGGTTTGTTCCCTGGTGGGGGCAGGCGATTCAGGGTTTCGGCCACTGATGTTTGCCTTTAAAGTCGCCTCGAGCCCGGCACGCCCCAGAAGATAGTTAGGTAAGTTTGGTAGGCAGGATCTGGGGAAGTTAATAATAAATAAAATTTAAAAAAAATATATATATATATTTATAAGTAGCTGTTGCAAAAGATGGTTTTTGTTTTGGAGCAGTTTGTGGCCAGTCCTACTGTGGGTCAGCTAGACTGCTGTAGGAAGGTTGATTTGCGGTTAGTTGCTGAACATTATCATGTTTCTGTCTCCTCTGCTCTGGTAAAAAGTGAACTCAAGGCTACTTTGATAACTGGACTAGTTGAACAGGGGGTTTTGAGGCGGCCTGCTTCAGTGGAATCTCCTGGCGCGGTGGTTCAGAGTGCTACGGAACAGGCAACACTTTTCACCACACCTCAGTTTGACTCGTTCTCGGCAGGATCCTCACCTACGGGGTCTAAATTAGATGCTAGGGTAAAAATGCGTATGGCTCATCTCCAGTGTGAGAGGGAGGAGCGAGATAGGGATTTTCAGCTCAGGAGGGAGCTGGAGATCAGGAAGCAGGAGCAAGAGCTGGAGATCAGGAAGCAGGAGCTGGAGCTGGAGATCAGGAAGCAGGAGCTGGAGATCAGGAAGCAGGAGCTGGAGATCAGGAAGCAGGAGCTGGAGATCAGGAAGCAGGAGCTGGAGATCAGGAAGCAGGAGCTGGAGATCAGGAAGCAGGAGCAAGAGCTGGAGATCAGGAAGCAGGAGCTGGAGATCAGGAAGCAGGAGCAAGAGCTGGAGATCAGGAAGCAGGAGCAGGAGCTGGAGATCAGGAAGCAGGAGCTGGAGCTGGAGATCAGGAAGCAGCAGCTGGAGGCAGACACAGCTGTCCGGATGCGTCAGCTAGAACTCCAAGCAGCTGGGATGGGTGATCCCGCAGTTACACCTTCTGGTCCTGCTGCCTCCTTTGACGTGAGCAGGCATATTTCTTTGGTCCCTGTGTTTCGTGAATCAGAGGTGGAAGTCTATTTTGGTGCATTTGAGCGCATTGCTGCTGCCCTGCACTGGCCAGAAGACGTGTGGGCTATTCTGTTACAGTGCAAGCTAGTCGGCAAGGCTCAAGCGGCTTGCTCTTCTCTTTCTGTCGAGGATAGTTTGGTGTATGACAATGTGAAAGGTGCTATTCTTAGGGTATATGAGCTTGTGCCTGAGGCCTACAGGCAGCGTTTTCGCGGCATGAAGAAAGCTTCTGGCCAAACGTACGTGGACTTCGCGAGGGAGAAGAAAGTCCTCTTTGACAGGTGGTGTAGAGCGTGTAAAGCTGATGACATTGCTTCAGTGTGTGAGCTGATGATGTTAGAGGAGTTTAAACACTGTGTACCGGAGCGTACGGTAGTCTATCTGAATGAGCAGAAAGTGACTACCCTTCAGCAGGCTGCCATTATGGCAGACGAGTTTGCGCTGATACACAAGAGCGTTTTTTTTCAGCATGATCCTCCTCAGCGGGACACTTATCGTAGAGCTCCTGATAATTACGTTCCCGGTGCCAGTGTTCCATTGTTAGGTCCCAGGATAAACAGAGCTTGTTATTTTTGTCTGGACCCAGATCATATGATAGCAGACTGTGCAGCTTGGAAGAGAAAGCAGACAGTGGATGGCAAGCGCCCAGAAGGGGTGGGATTGGTTACTGCAGTGTGTCCTAGTGGACGGGCCACTGGTAACAAAGGACCTGATGAGTGCTTGAAACCGTTCATCTCTACTGCCTTTGTCTCTCTGTCAGGAAAGGTGGAGGACCAGCGGCAGGTCACGGTGTTGCGAGACAGTGGTGGCTCACAGTCATTCATCCTTGCCGGTGCCCTGCCCCTGAGTGCTGAGTCTGCCTGTGATGCGAATATGGTGGTGAGAGGTATTGAAATGGGTTCTGTGCCTGCACCTCTTCACAATGTCCATGTCCAGTCTGAACTGGCTACTGGTTGCTGTGCTCCCCAAATGTCCTGTCGACGGTGTGGATGTCATAATGGGTAACGATATAGCCGGGGGTAAGGTGTATCCTCAGGGCAGTTATCCTCACTGTAGGGCTCGTAACAGACGTGTCACACGTGCTCCGTCTGTTTCTCTCCCAGGTCCCGACACTAGGAGATTGTGTTTCTTTTGTCTTGACCCTGGTCATTTGGCGGCGGAGTGTGATGCTTGGAAGCAGCAGGTGGCAGCTTCCAAGCATCCAATGGTATGCTGGTGAACTGGGTGGTGGGTGTTGTTGGTAACGGTGACCAAACACTTGTTTGGTTTTATGGGGGGAAGTGTTACGTGCCGTGGTGTGTGTTTCTCTCTCTCCCTCTATATTGTCTCCAGGTGCAGCTTCTCCTCAGGTGCTCCCAATCACTAATCAGGGCCTCCATAAAGGACCTGGGAAAAGCTGCAGTCTCTCTCTCTCCTTCTCTCCGGGCTGGATGTGTGCAGCGTGGTGTCCATGTCTCCAATATATATATATAGTTGTAGCGAGATTTGTTTTGCAAGTTGGCTGGTGAGCCGTGTTCCTGATTGATCATTAAACGACTTGTTCGTTCCTCAGAGATCGGTTTTCTCTCCCTTTTTGTCGTGCTTGGTCATCCTGGTGTGTCGCTACTTCCCTTGGTACCCCTAGATATACAAGGGAACGTAACGTAACATAACATCTTTAATGCAAAGGATTTTTAATGTTGTGCATGGCATGCCTTATTGGATATCAAACACGTTGCTATATAACACTATTTGCGCTGTGTTGCAGGTGAGAGGGTGGCAGAAGTCAGGACGGGGCAGGAAACACAGTGGGAGAGGAAGTAGAGCAGGTATGTTATTAATGGCATTATTATAACTGTATGGATACAAGAGGTCTTAATAGAAAGCAGTACAAATATGTATGTGTCATCTCAGTGACAAGCCTGCTGATTAGTTTAAAGCATATCCTTTATGTCTGAGTTCAAATGAAAGATAGGCAGCTCATATGTTCAGCAACAATAAATGCATGCACATTGTAGGAAGTCAGTACACAAGTTTTCTCTTAAACCATCCAGTTCAAGATCTATGATGTGTAGGTAATATTGTTATGTAATGGTGACCGAACATTCATTGTAACATTCATTATAGGTGAACAGCTTTCTCTCCAGCTCTGGTCACAAAATACATGACAAAATCAGGTTGGTATTAACACTACACACTGTGAGAAGTATTTTACAGAGAGTTCCCTCCGTAAAAACATTATTGGTGTATTACCAGTTCAACAACCTTTTAACGATTGGGTTTAGTCTGTCAGGTTTCTCACTCAGTACTGCCTTTTTGATGTGAATACTTGCTTTTTTGTTTGTGGATATATTGTTGTGTTTTTTAGGAAGAGGGAACATGCTTACTCAACAGGCCATGGGATGGAACAGAAGGAAGAGGGAACATGCTCACTCAACAGGCCATGGGATGGAACAGAAGGAAGAGGGAACCTGCTTACTCAACAGGCCATGGGATGGAACAGAAGGAAGAGGGAACATGCTCACTCAACAGGCCATGGGATGGAACAGAAGGAAGAGGGAACATGCTCACTCAACAGGCCATGGGATGGAACAGACGGAAGAGGGAACCTGCTCACTCAACAGGCCATGGGATGGAACAGAAGGAAGAGGGAACCTGCTTACTCAACAGGCCACGGGATGGAACAGAAGGAAGAGGGAACCTGCTTACTCAACAGGCCACGGGATGGAACAGAAGGAAGAGGGAACCTGCTTACTCAACAGGCCATGGGATGGAACAGAAGGAAGAGGGAACATGCTCACTCAACAGGCCACGGGATGGAACAGAAGGAAGAGGGAACCTGCTTACTCAACAGGCCATGGGATGGAACAGAAGGAAGAGGGAACATGCTCACTCAACAGGCCATGGGATGGAACAGAAGGAAGAGGGAACCTGCTTACTCAACAGGCCATGGGATGGAACAGAAGGAAGAGGGAACCTGCTTACTCAACAGGCCATGGGATGGAACAGAAGGAAGAGGGAACATGCTCACTCAACAGGCCACGGGATGGAACAGAAGGAAGAGGGAACATGCTTACTCAACAGGCCACGGGATGGAACAGAAGGAAGAGGGAACCTGCTTACTCAACAGGCCATGGGATGGAACAGAAGGAAGAGGGAACATGCTTACTCAACAGGCCACGGGATGGAACAGAAGGAAGAGGGAACCTGCTCACTCAACAGGCCATGGGATGGAACAGAAGGAAGAGGGAACCTGCTCACTCAACAGGCCACGGGATGGAACAGAAGGAAGAGGGGAACCTGCTTACTCAACAGGCCATGGGATGGAACAGAAGGAAGAGGGAACATGCTCACTCAACAGGCCACGGGATGGAACAGAAGGAAGAGGGAACATGCTTACTCAACAGGCCACGGGATGGAACAGAAGGAAGAGGGAACCTGCTTACTCAACAGGCCATGGGATGGAACAGAAGGAAGAGGGAACATGCTTACTCAACAGGCCACGGGATGGAACAGAAGGAAGAGGGAACCTGCTCACTCAACAGGCCATGGGATGGAACAGAAGGAAGAGGGAACATGCTCACTCAACAGGCCACGGGATGGAACAGAAGGAAGAGGGAACATGCTCACTCAACAGGCCACGGGATGGAACAGAAGGTAGAGGGAACCTGCTTACTCAACAGGCCATGGGATGGAACAGAAGGAAGAGGGAACATGCTCACTCAACAGGCCATGGGATGGAACAGAAGGAAGAGGGAACCTGCTCACTCAACAGGCCACGGGATGGAACAGAAGGTAGAGGGAACCTGCTTACTCAACAGGCCATGGGATGGAACAGAAGGAAGAGGGAACATGCTCACTCAACAGGCCACGGGATGGAACAGAAGGAAGAGGGAACCTGCTCACTCAACAGGCCATGGGATGGAACAGAAGGAAGAGGGAACCTGCTCACTCAACAGGCCACGGGATGGAACAGAAGGTAGAGGGAACCTGCTTACTCAACAGGCCATGGGATGGAACAGAAGGAAGAGGGAACATGCTCACTCAACAGGCCACGGGATGGAACAGAAGGAAGAGGGAACCTGCTTACTCAACAGGCCATGGGATGGAAGAGAAGGAAGAGGGAACCTGCTTACTCAACAGGCCATGGGATGGAACAGAAGGAAGAGGGAACATGCTTACTCAACAGGCCACGGGATGGAACAGAAGGTAGAGGGAACCTGCTTACTCAACAGGCCATGGGATGGAACAGAAGGAAGAGGGAACCTGCTCACTCAACAGGCCACGGGATGGAACAGAAGGAAGAGGGAACCTGCTCACTCAACAGGCCACGGGATGGAACAGAAGGTAGAGGGAACCTGCTTACTCAACAGGCCATGGGATGGAACAGAAGGAAGAGGGAACATGCTCACTCAACAGGCCACGGGATGGAACAGAAGGTAGAGGGAACATGCTTACTCAACAGGCCATGGGATGGAACAGAAGGAAGAGGGAACCTGCTCACTCAACAGGCCACGGGATGGAACAGAAGGTAGAGGGAACATGCTTACTCAACAGGCCATGGGATGGAACAGAAGGAAGAGGGAACCTGCTTACTCAACAGGCCATGGGATGGAACAGAAGGAAGAGGGAACCTGCTTACTCAACAGGCCACGGGATGGAACAGAAGGAAGAGGGACAACCTTCATCAAGTTTTAGCACACAGATATGTCAAAGTAAGGGCAAATTACAATTGTCTTCTCATCTGACATTACATATGAAGGATGTCTGCAATGTAACCTCATGGCTATATACATGATGTTCTCCCTTATCCACACTTCCTCTTGCAAGTCAGATGGTGTCATGTTGTGACACCACCATGTTTCAACTGTTCTTCTGAAGGTCTTGTACTGAAAACTGGTGTTCTTTGCATTATGGTGTTGCATGGCGCTTTTGCTCTGACATTTTCTTTTTTTTGTAAAGATCACAGAGGGCAAAGGTGGAAGCTTCAGCGACTTCAAAAAGGAGCACAACCTTGATCAGGAGACCATACAGCAGTGGGTGTATGATGTCAGGCAATGGGCGGTCACAGGTAAGACGTACCACAGGTTTTCCATATATACATCTGTTAATTACTGTAAGTTTAGACATACAATATAAGTTGGCTATATGTTGAAACTGAGACTGTCACTGATTGTATCTCTTCTCCAATTGTTTTATTGCAACTATTTAGAGAGAGTTTACGCCCCAGGGTGTACTGAAGGACTGAGGGTGGATATTGAGAACATCACCGTCACTCTTTTGCGCAGGAAGCAAGATCTGTATCGTCAGCATGGTTTGTTGTCAAACGTAGTTATTGAAATTACACTTCAAAAACAGCAAAAACATTCTGGCACCATGACACAGTTTTGTTTCCGTTTCACTTTGCAGACAGCAACCAGGCAAGGCAAAGAAAGAGGAAGAGAATGAGAGAGCTGAAGAAGAAGCTTCGCGAAAAAGTTGTGCAATACAACACCGGAGTGCAGGAAGAACAGATTGACGAGGAGTTGGCTTGCAGTCTGACAGAGGGCTACACCCTACCATGGGAGAGGCATGCAAATGGTGGGGGAATTGCTAGTTTGGCTTGTTGTTTTTTTAGTCCATACCAAAATATGACAGTTTATCGTGGGGCAGAAAAAGCAATGGTGATACCTGCAAATATATAATATGTGTTATTAGTTTACATTATAGAGAACCAATGCTATCGCTACAAAGATTTGTGTCTCAGAAATGAAAATCATTCTGTAATAATTTAATTTATGAATAAATATTCCTTGTCCACTACTCCATTCCTTTCCTCAACCTAAAGGCAACACCTTCAGGTTGAAGAGGTCTGTCTTTGAGCAGGTAATGCTGGTCAGACGTTTGGAGGAGGAGCAGAGCATCCTGGTGAGAGAGATGTCGCAGCACATCATGTTCCTTCTGAAGGAAGTGCAAGAAGTGGAAGCACTGAGAGGACAGACTTTGGAGGGCATCACAACCAGCAGTATGTCTGAGATCTTAACATTTGAATATTTTCATCCACTCTTCAACACATTGCATGTCTTACATAAGTAGAACACATCTGTCACTGTGTCAGGCCGAAGTGAAATAGTAAATTACTGAAACTATTCATCATCATGTCTATTGACTAATTGTCAAGCACGATATCAAACATTAATCAACATATCCCATTTGGCACCCAATATATACTAACATCCTTCAGTTTAAGATGGATTCACCTACTTTGTAGTGTTTTTACATATGCAGCATTGTACAATGCAAAGAGATTTGCAATTGTCATGGTTTGTTTACATTGAGCCCTTTTTCTGTGTGGTTATTCCTATATATACAGATTTCGGTGACCTGACAGAGGATGCTGCACATGGGCTCAAGAGTGTCCTCAGTCGGAGGTGGCACTTCCTCCAAAGCCAACACAAACAGGCTGTACATGCGTACAGCGGTGTAGCCGCTTTGGAATGACATGATCTTCAATTACAGCAGGACATTGAGGAGTCGGATGACAATGACTACACTAGCCCTGAGTCTGAGGAAGAAGACCTGTAAAGGTTTCTGCCAAGCAACACAGAGGCACTGGAGAGCTCTTTCACAAGGGAGGTGTCACGTCCACACGCTGGCGCACGCCATAATAAAGGCCTACAAAAATAAAGACATTTTAAAACACTATATATGAGAACAATATGAAACTATGCACTTGTTTCGCCCGACTGAGTTCATAATAATGTGAAAATGTGTTTATATTTTGTACTTCCGTTTATTTAAAGCGCTTTGACTTGCTGATGTGTATGGAAATAAATTGCCTTGCCTTTATATTAAACTGCCTCTTATTACTCAAACAAGTGCTATACAATGGTTGTTTTCTTGTCACTGCATTTTGTCATTCGTTGATTATGAACTATTTACAATGTGAATACATTGTAAATACATACAATACAATAACATCATTCTTTATTAGTAACGTGCATAATGCAGGGTAAATACCAACACATTCTCACTCCCAACTCGTACTTCTAATTTTGTATTATTTTCTAAACCACACACTGTTATTTACTCAACAATAACACACAATTATTCTTGTGTTTATTTGTTTGATTGTATAATGTCGGACTTTTGGAGTCCGTCAGGACCGAGGGTCGGAGCAGCTCATAGTAGTTGCTTTAGAGAATGTTACACCCGGAAGTAAGTATTCTCTCTTCTTTGCTTGACAAACCCCGTGATAGTCCTCAAGCTCTGTGATTGGATATTGGAGTGGCAGTGCGCAGAGCGTCCAACAGCACTTTGAAATGGAATGGAACCACGACAGACTGTCCAACACTGGAGTCGGACGGGTCCACCCCCTCCCCCACCCCGTCACCAGAACTACACGTGCTGGCTATTGTGTGTTTCGCACAAAGGTTTCGCAACATGTTCTCTATCTATGGCACGTCTCTACTGGGAGTTGTAGTTTTAAAAAACGTTTTCGTATTTCCCATAATAAGAAGTTGCCAGTATTAAACTGTGTACATCCCTGGAGGTTTAGGGGATACGAAACACATGTGTTTCACATTTAAAACATATAATTAATAAATGGGTGAAAATTGCTTGTGTCCATAATGGGCAGCATTACCCACATGACAGCTAAGGTCAGAAGAGCTTGATTTAACAGCTGGTCTTATGTCTGTGACCCCTCCTGTTGTTCATTGATGAGCCTGAAACATGCACTTGTCAAGGTTCAGAGGCACATTTTGCAAATATGGCAGAAGCCATCGATCATCTTAAGATAAGATATACTTTATTGATCCCAAGCGGGGCCATTTTTTCGTTACAGCAGCATGTGTAACAGTTGGAAATATGCAGTGGTGTTTATTTAGAAATCATTTAGTATAATCACACAAATTCTATGTTTTATATTTAATAATTCTCTGTTCCTCATTTATTGGATGTTCAATACCTGACAAGGTCGGAGATTAAAAAGGTCAGAGATGAAAAACTTTGGTCGCAGGTTCCTCAACAGTGCATTACAAGACATCTATCGATATGTGTGTATACCTCCACCATTAAACCGTCATATTCTGCACATTTCTTATACTATCTACATACATCTTATAAGAGTATACTACATATGTATAATATCAGTTAAAATAAGTGCTTCAACTTAGTTAACATTGCAGGAAAATTGATTGTCAAGTTCCAAAACAAACTATGCAATATATTAAACGTTAAGCACTTTGTCAGACTTAATATTGGTCTGTAGATACCCCCAAAGCTTTTTTCTTATTTAAAAGAAGACCTTAACTTAAAGTAATCTTTAATGTTAAAAAGAAGCCTATTTAGTTTGTCTGTTTTGCATCCTCCTGTTAATATCTTTGGACGTCCGGCACTAAACGGTTTTATTGTAGAGATCACAACAGTATCTTCTTGATATTTTCATCTATATTTATATGATTGACCTTCTACTTTCCCCCTATGTATGTACTCTTAATATTTGTATGTTTCATGAAATATAACATAATTCAACAAACAAATTCAATAACGTGCTTTAACCACTAGGCGGTACGGGTTAAAAAAAACTAACTTTAAAGTGTTAACAAGACAAATGATACTGCTGTTTCCAGTTTAGTTTATGATGGATGTATTTTGTTATCGACACATATATTGTTTTGATATTTGTGACACAAATCTTCGGAAAAAGTGTGTTTGGTATCTGAAATAAATTAGGGTTATGCAGGTAGCGGAGAGTGGTCCGGCTCCGTTTCCACGGCAACGGTGGTTGAGGATTATGGGTAATCTAGCCTTCCGCTGTCCAAAAAGACCACAAAAAACGAGTAAAAAACCTTTGAAGCCCCTGTACTGATATTTAGAAGTTATCTACTAAATTCCTCCCATCAAGAGCTCCCCATCAAACACCGCATTGACTTTAAAATATTACTTTTCACTTTCAAAGCCCTCAACAACCTTGCCCCCCCGTCGCCTCAGATGTTAGCTGAAGCTAACCTACTGCAGCCCATCAGGACAAAGCTCCAGACCTAGGGTGACAGGGCCTTCGCAGCAGCCTCCCCCACTCCCTCTCCAGCCACGTCAGATCCGTCAACATCATTCAATCTCTCAAAACTCACCTTTTCACTCTTGCCTTCATCAACTAACCCTTTCCCTTATTCCACCTAGCTTAGCACTTTCTACTTTTGTTGTTATTTTTGTTTTACTTGCTTGTAAGCGCTTTGAGGACCAGAAGCACTTTATAAATGTAATGTATTATTAAATTAAAATAGCCTACAAACAGTGTATTCTCAAAGGATTGAAGCATGGCTACTTATTTCTTGATATGTTGTGCATTAAGCATTCTGTTATTAATGTTTTCAATAATGTACTATCATCCCAAGGACCGCTTGTGGGCTGCTTCTGTGTATTTCAATCAGGAGAGACTTCATTTTGTTTAAAGAACATTTATTGACACATGCCATACGTTAAATGTTAAGTCTTTGGCGGTTAGACCCCGATCCTGAAATGGTTTATCGAAAGGGGAAATGCAGCTGTAAGTCATTGCTCTACAGCAAACACTGTCATCCAGGTAATCATTACCCTACCTTTGGGTTCCTTGATGATGGTGCGGACAGGGAACACCTCCAGGTGGTTGTGATCCTACCTTTGGGTTCCTTGATGATGGTGCGGACAGGGAACACCTCCAGATGGTTGTGAGAGCAATCTGTAATTGTATGGAATACATTATTTGCACAAATGTACAGAACAGGTAAAGTACGTTTTGTATTGGGCTCACCTCAGAATGCAAACCTTTCCACTGTGTGACAGAAGCACATTTAGTGTTTCCTCCTGAGCAATCACAGAAGCTTAAGAGTCTCCACATGCTTTCATTCTAAATCTTAGCTTCTCTGCCATTCCTTCGGGATGTTGCTGTGTCTGCTAATGGACTGATTACATCTTACTTTGCTACTGAGTGGATATGTTTTAGTCTTATATTCATTACACTAGTACTTGGGCTCTGTATATTACATTAAGCAAGGATGTGCAAGCTTTCTATTCAATTATAAAGTATAGAAAGGTTTTAATGAATGTGACTTCAGCTTCTCAGACAACATACACACAGCTTACTCTGTTGTGTCTTTGTCTTAACTCCAACATGTGCATGTGTGCGAAACATAAATATAGCATCCATGCACAACATCTGAAGGCAAATATGAGTCTTTTAATAAATCAATGTTTGGAACGTCTACAAAGATCGCAACATTAACTTACTGATGCTTATGTGGCATCTAAATGTGAGTAGAATACAAGCTGAACATACCTTTCATTGTTTTGGTTCTTTTACGTGGCTGCCGCACTGGTGGGATTTGGTGTGGTGGTGGGTGGGTGCTCGGAGCCTGGTGTGGTGGTGGGTGGGTGCTGGGAGCCTGGTTTGGTGGTGGGTGGGTGCTGGGAGCCTGGTGTGGTGGTGGGTGGGTGCTGGGAGCCTGGTTTGGTGGTGGGTGGGTGCTGGGAGCCTGGTTTGGTGGTGGGTGGGTGCTGGGAGCCTGGTTTGGTGGTGGGTGGGTGCTGGGAGCCTGGTTTGGTGGTGGGTGGGTGCTGGGAGCCTGGTTTGGTGGTGGGTGGGTGCTGGGAGCCTGGTGTGGTGGTGGGTGGGTGGCTGGGAGCCTGGTTTGGTGGTGGGTGGGTGCTGGGAGCCTGGTTGGTGGTGGGTGGGGGTGCTGGGAGCCTGGTTGGTGGTGGGTGGGTGCTGGGAGCCTGGTTTGGTGGTGGGTGGGTGCTGGGAGCCTGGTTTGGTGGTGGGTGGGTGCTGGGAGCCTGGTTTGGTGGTGGGTGGGGTGCTGGGAGCCTGGTTTGGTGGTGGGTGGGTGCTGGGGAGCCTGGTTTGGTGGTGGGTGGGTGCTGGGAGCCTGGTGTGGTGGTGGGTGGGTGCTGGGAGCCTGTTTGGTGGTGGGGTGGTGCTGGGAGCCTGGTTTGGTGGTGGGTGGGTGCTGGGAGCCTGGTGTGATGGTGGGTGGGTGCTGGGAGCCTGGTGTGGTGGTGGGTGGGTGCTGGGAGCCTGGTTGGTGGTGGGTGGGTGCTGGGAGCCTGGTGTGGTGGTGGGTGGGTGCTGGGAGCCTGGTTTGGTGGTGGGGTGGGTGCTGGGAGCCTGGTGTGGTGGTGGGTGGGTGCTGGGAGCCTGGTTTGGTGGTGGGTGGGTGCTGGGAGCCTGGTGTGGTGGTGGGTGGTGCTGGGAGCCGGTTTGGTGGTGGGTGGGTGCTGGGAGCCTGGTTTGGTGGTGGGTGGGTGCTGGGAGCCTGGTGTGGTGGTGGGTGGGTGCTGGGAGCCTGGTGTGGTGGTGGGTGGGTGCTGGGAGCCTGGTGTGGTGGTGGGTGGGTGCTGGGAGCCTGGTGGTGGTGGGTGGTGGTGCTGGGAGCCTGGTTTGGTGGTGGGTGGTGCTGGGAGCCTGGTTTGGTGGTGGGTGGGTGCTGGGAGCCTGGTTTGGTGGTGGGTGGGTGCTGGGAGCCTGGTGTGGTGTGGGTGGGTGCTGGGAGCCTGGTTTGGTGGTGGTGGGTGCTGGGAGCCTGGTTTGGTGTGTGGGTGGGTGCTGGGAGCCTGTTTGGTGGTGGGTGGGTGCTGGGAGCCTGGTTTGGTGGTGGGTGGGTGCTGGGAGCCTGGTGTGGTGGTGGGTGGGTGCTGGGAGCCTGGTTTTGGTGGTGGGTGGTGCTGGGAGCCTGGTTGGTGGTGGGTGGGTGCTGGGAGCCTGGTTTGGTGGTGGGTGGGTGCTGTGGGAATCCTGGTTTGGTGGTGGGTAGGGTGCTGGAGCCGGGTTGTGGTGGTGGGTGGGGTGCCTGTTTTGGGGGGATCCTGGTGTGGTGGTGGGTGAGGGTGCTGGGAAGCCTGGTGTGGTGGTGGGTGGGTGCTGGGAGCCTGGTTTGGTGGTGGGTGGGTGCTGGAGAAGCCTGGTTTGGTGGTTGGTTAGGTGCTGGGAGCCTGGGTTTGGGTGGTGGGGGGTGCTGGGGAGCCTGGGTGTGTGGTGGGTGGGTGCTGGGAGGCCTGGTTTGGTGGTGTGGTGGGTGCTGGGTGCTTGGTGATGGGTGGTGGGTGGGTGCTGGGAGCCCTGGTTTGGGTGGTGGGTGGGTGTTGGGAGCCTGGTGTTGGTGGTGGGTGGGTTGCTGGTGAGCCTGGTTTGGTGGTGGGTGGGTGCTGGGAGTCCTGGTTTGGTGGTAGGGTGGGTGCTGGGAGCATCTGGTGTGGTGGTGGGTGGGATGCTGGGAGCCTGGTTGGTGGTGGGTGGGTGTGCTGGGAGCCTAGGTGTGGTGGTGGAGTGGGTGCTGGGAGCCTGGTTTGGTGGTGGGGGGGTGCGTGGGAGCCTGGTTTGGGTGGGTTGGGTGTGGTGCTGGGAGCCTGGTTTGTGGTTGGTGGGTGGGTGGCTTGGGAGCCTGGGTTGGATGGTGGGTGGTTGCCTGGGAGTCCCTGGTTTGGTGGTGGGTGGTTGTGCTGAGCCTGGTTTTGGTGGTGGGTGGGGTGCATGGGAGCCTGGTTTGGTGGTGGGTTGGGTGCTGGGAGCCTGGGTTTGGTGGTGGGTGGGTGCTGGGAACCTGGTTTGGAATTGTGGGATGGGTGCTGGGAAGCCTGGTTTGGTGGTGGGGTGGCGTGCGGGGAGCCTGGTTT
>NW_022990854.1:233897-253323 GCF_902827175.1 Gymnodraco acuticeps | reverse complement strand
GGGGTGCCCAATACGTCGATCGCGATCGACCAGTCGATCGCAAAGGTAGTGTCGGTAGATCGCATGGCATTGAAAAAATATATATATATTTTTTTTTTTAAAGTTAGCCTATCATCCATCCTTACTATGGCATTTGCCACTTGATTGACGTACAGTTAAGCCAGTCTGAGTTGTATTGTGCCAGACACAATATTGTATTGTGCCAGACGGGTCACCTCCTCATCTGCAGCGCAAATGCGGCACATTATTATGTGCTTATGCGGCGCAATTAGTGTAAGCACGCCACAGTTTTGTCCCCCCCCCCCCCCCCCCCCCGTGCTCGCGACACAGATTGGGCGGCCCTGTAGGTAGATATTTTGGGCGTGGTCATTTTAAAAGTAGCTCCCAAGCTGAAATAGTATGGGCACCCCTGCACTAAATACTGACACCTGAACATCAGCAGGAGAGGACTCTTTAAGTTAATTACTTTTACTCAAGCATGATTTTGGATGTTGGGCTTTTACTAGATGAGTACTTCTACCAACTAACACATGTAATCCTGTGACTGAAACCCAGTGTGATTTTCTGAGGTTAGAGATAGGTCAGAGGAAAAGGTGCAGAGCCAGCATTTTCCGGGGGCAAACACTCACATGCAAGTATTTCTGTCAACATAAAAAGACCACAGATTCTCTGGATTTGTCTGCGTCTGCAACTCTTGCTCAGCCTCGGGGAGACTTTTGCGTGATCCTGAAACTGAGCGCCATTCCCAACGAATGAAAACAGGCCTGGACACGGACGCCCTCGGGTGAATCAGTGTAAAAAAAAAATTAAAAAAACATCCAACTCCCACATATCTCATCCCCGACACTCAGTCTTACTCACATATGTAAATTTGCTGTGAACACACACACACACACACACACACACACACACACACACACACACACACACACACACACACACACACACACACACACATACCATGTATACATCACTTCAGGGGACATTACATTGACTTACATGCATTTCCTGGAGACTTATCCTGACTAGGGGTGCACCGAATGGGAAATTATTGGCCGAAACCGATACCGAAAATAGGAAATAGTTGGCCGAAAACCGAATGCCGAAAGGCCGAAAATGATTAATAGAAATATATATATATAATGTATACATTTTTTACCAATGTTGTTCAGCTACCTGATTATGGAAATAGACATGATTATGGCAAAACTTAACTTAAATAATAATCACTATTATGGGTCCATAAAACATTTATTCAGCACTTTTGAATGCATACAGTACATTATATATGTCATGTATTATTGCTAAAAAACATTATATCGCAGTCTTAGTGTCGCCAACTCGTTTCTAATATGCAAAGACAACAAATGCGTCTATGATGTATTTTCGATCAGACGAGATCTCTCTCCCACGTCTGTGTGCGAGGGGGCGGGGCAGTTTACACACACGCAGCTGCTACATGCAGCGGAGCACACTGCGGTAGAGATGGCAAATCCGGATCATTTTATGGACTCGGAGTCTTCTGAGTCAATCATTGAAGAGATCCGGATCATACGAGTCATTTGAGTCATTTGAGTCATATGAGTCAGCATGACCAAGACCGTAGAAATCCTACCGGTGAAACCGAAAAGTTGTTGCATTTAACCAGCATATTAAACTAATGTTACATTAACCTCCGCTACACAGTGTCTTTTGCTTTAATAAAACATGTGTGTGTGTGTGCATTTTAAAAAATAAGTGTTTTGCATTATATATATATAGTTATTTTAATATGTTCCTGTACTTAAGCTAATTTTGCACAATTGTGTTTTCATTTAATAATAATAATAATAATAATAATAATAATAATAATAATAATAATAATATAATTGTATAATTACATTTTATATATTCTAACTGTTTTGCAATTTTCTATCATTTGTTTCTTTTTGTGTGCCATGTTCAAAATAAACGAGTTTCCAAGTAAGATCCTTATTGGAAATGCAGATATTATTACAGGAGACTGTTGCACAACATGACCATTTTGTTAGAAGTCTACACTGAAACTTAATTTAGAGCCGGAAAAATCGCGGGATCCGTGAATCCAGGTCAATGATCGAGAGAGACCAGTAGCCTACGAGGACTCAGAGCCGTAACATATAGCAGGCAGCAGATCCAGAGATCCAGCAGACTCGTCCCCATGCACGAATCTACAGCAGACTCAGCCCCTCCTCCGGCTCGCACGGCTCCCGCGAGTCCCACGGCTCCCGCGAGTCCCACGGCTCCCTCGACGAGTCGCAGCAGACTCAGAGATTTGCGGACTCACGGCTCACTCACGGCTCACGGCTCACTCACGGCTCACGGCTCACTCACGGCTCCCGCGAGTCCAACGACTCACGGCTCACTCACGGCTCACGGGACTCTCGCGGGAGCCGGAGGAGGGGCTGAATTTGCTGTTGATTCGTGCATGGCGACGAGTCTGCTGGATCTCTGGATACAACAACGTTGTAATGTGATTGTACACGTTATAAAGAGAGTGGACTGTCCACTTCAAGTAGGGAATGAGTCCTTACCCCAAGTGAAGGAGTTCAAGTATCTCGGGGTCTTGTTCTCGAGTGAGGGAACAATGGAGCGTGAGATGGGCCGGAGAATCGGAGCAGCGGGAGCGGTACTGCAGTCGCTTTACCGCACCGTTGTGACGAAAAGGGAGCTGAGCCAGAAGGCAAAGCTCTCTGTCTACCGGGCCATTTTCGTTCCTACCCTCACCTATGGTCATGAAGGATGGGTCATGACCGAAAGAACGAGATCGCGGATACAAGCGGCCGAGATGGGTTTTCTCCGCAGGGTGGCTGGTGTCTCCCTTAGGGATAAGGTGAGAAGTTCGGTCATCAGGGAGGGACTCGGAGTTGAGCCGCTCCTCCTTCGCGTCGAAAGGAGCCAGTTGAGGTGGTTCGGGCACCTAGTTAGGATGCCACCTGGGCGCCTCCCTAGGGAGGTGTTCCAGGCACGTCCAGCTGGGAAGAGACCAAGGGGTAGACCTAGGACCAGGTGGAGGGATTATATCTCTTCGCTGGCCTGGGAGCGCCTTGGGATCCCCCAGTCAGAGCTGGTTGATGTCGCCAGGGAAAAGAAAGTTTGGGGCTCTCTGCTGGAACTGCTACCCCCGCGACCCGACCACGGATAAGCGGAAGAAGATGGATGGATGGATGGATGGATAAAGAGAGTAAAGAGTGACGCAATTTATAGTTTTAATTGTTACGTCACATCAGGTGTAGGACTCAAAGGACTCGGGTTAATCGAGAGGGAGACTCGTCACGACCGGCTCATTACTAGGATCCGGGTTAATGATCCGGATGAATCATGACTCGCCCATCTCTACACTGCGGAGATGGCGGAGAGAACGCGCTCCGAGGTGTGGTTAAACTTTACCCGTCTCGATGTGGAGAATACTTGTTACCATAAGTGCAATAAGAGTTTAGCATGTAAGCACGAGCAATTTGTCTAAACATTTAGCAAAAGTGCACCACATGCAGACGCAGGAATGTACCGGGTTCGACCGTCTTTCTAGCAGCTATGTAGCTCCATCACGAGTAACGTTTCCACGTCAGGTGTTATGTATGCTAGCAGCAACACACGGAGTTAACTACATGATACAAACATGGGTTAATGATTAGAGGAAACTGAGTTATTTAGTTTGTTAAAATTTCAGCTATTCTGTTTACAGTCTGTCATCAGATTATTTAATACGATTTGTTAAAGGCTCAGGGCAATCTCGATGACAAAGGTCAATGTCTCTCCCCCCCCCTGTGAGCCAGCCGCGAGCATTGTCGCCGCGTCTTTATTACGTCATCACAACAACACGTTAGGTTACCAACGTAAGCCTGTTCTGACATTCGGTGATATTTTTTCGGTGCTAAAACCCTTTCGGCCGAAAGCCGAAAGGGCCTTTTTAACCATTTTCGGCCGATAATTTTCGGTGGCCGAATATTCGGTGCATCCCTAATCCTGACCAACCCTAACCAAGTCTTCACCCTAAAATGAATGATTCCCCTCATGGGGACCTCCATTATGTCCCCATAAAGGAGGCGAGTCCCCACACGTGACTGTGTAAACAGATTTAGGTCCCCACAAGGATGGTAATGCTAGGCCACACACATACACACACACACACACACACACACACACACACACACACACACACACACACACACACACACACACACACACACACACACATTCTAGTGCCTTAAATGGAAATGTCCAATCTGCAGAATGAGTAGCTTTTGATACTTTCACTATATTTTGATGATAATACTTTTCTACTTTTACTTGAGGAACATTTTGAATGCAGGACTTTTACTGTAACAGAGTATTCCTACATCTGAGTACTTCTACTTTCCCTCAAGGACAAGATCTTAGTACTTCTACTTTTACTCAAGTACACAATATGAGTACTTCTACTTTTACTCAAGTACAAGATCTGAGTACTTCTCCCACCTCTGCTGCTTTCAGACGTGTTTTTCACCTCAGCTGACAATGACTGTTTTCCTCTGGGACGATGGTCCCGTGCAGAATAGATGCCGATGTTAGCATTTAGTGTGCAGGTCGTGCAGGGTGGAGGCAGCAGAGACAACCACAGGCATTACAATTAGCATTTTGCGGTCTGCTAATTACCTCACATTTAATGGAGTTTACCTTAAGTAGTGCGTTAAGGAAGCTCGGCTCCAAATATAGACTGACTGCGGGCAATTTAAGAGTCTTGTTTGGTCACAAATTACTCTTTAATTGTTTGCACGGCAGAGTTGTTTACAAGTCTTGCAAAACAGAAAGCTTGGAGGACGTCAAAAATGTGAGATAAAACAGAGAATGTGCCATATTTAAAGTAACAGTTTGACTTTTTGAGGAAAAATGACGGTGGCACTTTCAATAACTATTCAAAATTAAAAACACAAATGTGCCAAAGCACATGCAAATTAAGAAACACCTTCACCAACTTGAGGAAACATGCGGAGCGTTTACTAAAAGCTGCATAAATGAAACGCTGCGAGAAGCTCAAAACATAACGGAAATCAGGGGACACTCTCTTAACTTAAGTGTTTGTCAGTATATCTGAAATGACTAGGTTAGGTACATTAGCTAGCTAGCTTACAGCACCTGCAGTGATAGAGAGGCGAAGTCCCGCCCATCTACTTCCAACCCATGGGACCTTATTTCGGAAAAAGTATGTATTGAAGTCAATGGAGAGAGAAAGATTATCTTTCGATCCCGTTTGAATTGTGCCATGAATTACACATATGACGTTTGTCAATCTTAAAAAATAATTTCCAAGTCAAAAAAGTCACAGTTTGTCGTAAAACGGTTGAAATATAAGACTATGAAAAATACGCAACTAGAAAGACTACAAATCCCAGAATCCCAGTCCCGCATGCTGGCTCTTACGGAATCGACTAACTCCCCTTGTGTGTATGTACAGCTCTCAACGTGCCCAGACTTGGAGTGATTTTCACCTCTTTTAATACTTTTCGCCTCATTCTGAAAGAAAGCAGTGAAATGTGCCAACGTTGACGGCCGTCTTGGTGTATGGTGCGAGACGGGAAATGTAGTTCATTGAGCGGTTTCACACAAAAAAAGTGTTACTTCACAGTTTTACGACACATTTTTATTTTCTTGACTTGCAAAATTATCTTTTAAATTGACAAACATCATATGTGTAATTCGTGGCACAATTCAAACGGGATCGAAAGATAATCTTTCTCTCTCCATTAGGCTTGTTTGAGACGCGTTGCGGCTCGCCTCGAAAGTAGACGAGATAGCCGATCGCAGCCGGGGGAGGTCTCAAAAAGCTTGCCTGAAGTCGGACAGCTCGGAGTCGGCTTCGTCTTCTTCTTCTCTCGGTTTTTTGGCGGATTGCAAACAGCTTGAAGGTGCATACTGCTGCCTCCGGAGTCGGCTTGACTCGGTTTGTATTTATAAAGAATGCACACATGTGTTTAATCGTTAATGTCAGATATGTACTAAGTAAATACATTTGTTCCTGCTCAAGATTAGATTCAACTTTATTGTTATTGCACATATTACAGGTACTGAGACAACGAAATGCAGTTTAGCTTCTAACCAGGTGCAACAAGCAGTAAAGTGAAAAGTAATGTACACAATCTACAGAATAACATATAGAATGAATTGAATGATGAATAAACAGTGAGGGGTATGAATACACTAGATATACACAGCAGCCTGTGAGCAGTATGAACAGTGTGTATGAATATGCTAAGATATATAAAGTATGAAAACGGTAAGCAATGCAAGTATAGTATAAAATATATGGATATTAATTTAATGATGATAAATATTGTGGAACAATGATGAAAAATGTGAACGGAAGTGGCGACGTAAAACTGACACAAAACAACAACAAACTTTTGCCCAGCCAATTGGAGAGTTTCATCACCAGCACGTGGAAAAAACCACCAATGAGCGCTCAGCTCGAGATACCAGCGAGTCGTTTCCCATCAAGCATTTCGCTTCCGCAGCCCGTGGAGAGGAACTGCGCCGCCTCGCCGCACCTCGCTCTCAAGGCTGCGGGCGTCTTTGTCCCGCGAGATTTCAACGTCTCATGTAGGCGAGCCCAGAGCCTTAGAGAGATAATTATAATTATCTCTCTAGGGCTCTGGGCGAGCCTCCAGAGCAAGTCGGACAAAATGACTAACCATCATGCAACGCACGAGCAAGACGTTGATCGAAATTGCGCAGGTCTGCGCAGGTCTCGCTTGTCTCAAACAAGCCTATTGACTTCAATACATACTTTTTCCGAAATAAGGTCCCATGGAGCTCCCCCGGAAAGGGAGGGACTCATGTGATCACATTGTTAAAATAAGCCCATAAAACATTTTAGGTACGTTTCCAACAACAGAGACAGTTTTCCAGTTTTATAATCCTGAACGTCACCAAGCGCTTTTAGTGTGTCCTGGTCTCCCAGATGTGTGCGTCACTCTTTAGTGTCCCCTGGTCTCCCAGCTGTATGCAGTCACTTTTTAGTGTCCCCTGGTCTACCAGCTGTATGCGTCACTTTTTAGTGTCCCCTGGTCTCCCAGCTGTATGCGTAACTTTTTAGTGTCCCCTGGTCTCTCAGCCGTGTGCATCACTTTTTTAGTGTCCCCTGTTCTCCCAGCTGTGTGCGTCACTCTTTAGTGTCCCCTGGTCTCCCAGCTGTGTGCGTCACTCTTTAGTGTCCCCTGGTCTCCCAGCTGTGTGCGTCACTCTTTAGTGTCCCCTGGTCTCCCAGCTGTGTGCGTCACTTTTTAGTGTCCCCTGGTCTCTCAGCTGTGTGCGTCACTTTTTAGTGTCCCCTGGTCTCTCAGCTGTGTGCGTCACTTTTTAGTGTCCCCTGGTCTCCCAGCTGTGTGCGTCACTTTTTAGTGTCCCCTGGTTTCTGTTGTGTTCTGAGATTCTTGCAGCTTTTAGTAAACGCTGAGCATGTGTTGTCAAGTTTGTGAAGATGTTTCTTCATGTGTTTTGGCACATTTGTGTTTTTTTATTTGCATCCTTTCTGAAACTGCAGCGTGTTTCTCCTAAAGCAAATGTTTTGGACCGCTGTAGAGAGTTTGACAAACAGCTATCAAAACACAGGAAATCAATAACTTGTGTATCATCAGCAGCTTCAGATAGTTTCCCCTGAAGAACATACAACATGTCCGCCCTTCACATCTAACTCTGAGAGTTTGGACTTAGTCATCTTCACAGCGCCTGTCAAACAGTTCACTGCCTTGTCATTCCTCTCCGCCGTGTCACTTCTTATCGCCTCTACCTCCGAGAGAAGGACAAGTTGCTGTATTTCTGCAGAGCGGTGTGCATTTTGTGGACATGTTGTTTTTTTACTATGTATGTAATCATTGACTTTTTACATCCAGTATAAATACAATTAAATAAAGAAACATACTTATTGTATTCCTTGAATCTGTTTATTTTGTTATTGCCCAATTCATAAAATAAAATATATTCAATATAATAATACAATTTGTATTATTATTCAACGAATACATAAACAATTAAAATTCATATAAATAATAATCAAATATATATATATATGATAATAGTATTAATAATAAATAATAAGAATAATAAGAATAAATAATTATTAATAAGATTAAGAATACATAATAATAATAATAATAATAAACAATAATAATAAATAAATAATAAGAATAATAGTCCATCCATCCATCCATCTTCTCCCGCTTATCCGTGGTCGGGTCGTGGGGGTAGCAGTTCCAGCAGTTCCAGCAGAGAGCCCCAAACTTTCTTTTCCCTGGCCACATCAACCAGCTCTGACTGGGGGATCCCAAGGCGCTCCCAGGCCAGCGAAGAGATATAATCCCTCCACCTGGTCCTAGGTCTACCCCTTGGTCTCTTCCCAGCTGGACGTGCCTGGAACACCTCCCTAGGGAGGCGCCCAGGTGGCATCCTAACTAGGTGCCCGAACCACCTCAACTGGCTCCTTTCGACGCGAAGGAGGAGCGGTTCAACTCCGAGTCTCTCCCGGATGACCGAACTTCTCACCTTATCCCTAAGGGAGACACCAGCCACCCTGCGGAGAAAACCCATCGCTTGTATCCGCGATCTCGTTCTTTCGGTCATGACCCATCCTTCATGACCATAGGTGAGGGTAGGAACGAAAATGGCCCGGAAGACAGAGCTTTGCCTTCTGGCTCAGCTCCCTTTTCGTCACAACGGTGCGGTAAAGCGACTGCAGTACCGCTCCCGCTGCTCCGATTCTCTGGCCCATCTCACGCTCCATTGTTCCCTCACTCGAGAACAAGACCCCGAGATACTTGAACTCCTTCACTTGGGGTAAGGACTCATTCCCTACTTGGAGTGGACAGTCCATCCTCTCCACTGCTGAGAACCATGGCCTCAGATTTGGAGGTGCTGATCCTCATCCCAGCCGCTTCAGACTCGGTTGCGAACCGATCCAGTGAGTGCTGAAGGTCGCAGACCGATGAAGCCATTAGAACCACATCATCTGCAAAAAGCAGTGGTGCAATCCTTAGTCCACCGAACTGCAGACCCCCTCCCCCACGACTACGCCTCGAAATCCGATCCATGTATATTACAAACAGGATTGGTGACAAAGCGCAGCCCTGGCGGAGGCCAACCCTCACCGGAAATGGGTCCGACTTACTGCCGAGGACCCGGACACAGCTCTCGCTTTGGGAGTACAGAGATTGGATGGCCCTGAGTAGAGACCCCCTCACCCCATACTCCCGCAGCACCTTCCACAGTAACTCCCTGGGAACTCGGTCATACGCCTTCTCCAAGTCTACAAAACACATGTAGACCGGATAAGCGTACTCCCAGGCCCCCTCCAGGATCCTTGCGAGAGTAAAAAGCTGATCCGTCGTTCCACGACCAGGAGGGAATCCACATTGTTCCTCCTTTCGAGTACCTTAGAGTAAACTTTCCCGGGGAGGCTGAGTAGTGTGATGCCTCTGTAATTGGCACACACCCTCTGATCCCCCTTTTTAAAAAGGGGAACCACCACCCCGGTCTGCCACTCCTTCGGTACTGTTTCCGACTTCCACGCAACGTTGATGAGACGTGTCAACCATGACAGTCCCTCAACACCCGGAGCCTTCAGCATTTCTGGGCGGATCTCATCCACCCCCGGGGCTTTGCCACTGTGGAGTTGTTTAACGACCTCAGTGATCGGTGTTGATCCCCCGTCATACTCCAGCTCTGCCTCTAACATAGAGAGCGGGGTTGTCGGGTTCAGAAGTTCCTCAAAGTGTTCCTTCCAACGCCCTAACACTCCATCAGTTGAGGTCAACAACGTCCCATCCTTACTGTATACAGCTTGGATGGTTCCCTGCTTCCCCCTCCTGAGGTGTCGGACAGTTTTCCAGAACAACTTTGGTGCTGCCCGAAAGTCCTTTTCCATGTCTTCTCCGAACTTCTCCCACACCCGCTGCTTTGCCTCGGCCACGGATGAGGCTGCTGCTCTTCAGGCCTGTCGGTAGCTTGCAACTGCCTCGGGAGTCCCCCGGGATAACAAATCCCTGAAGGCCTCCTTCTTCACTCGGACGGCTTCCCTGACCACCGGTGTCCACCAGGAGGTTTGAGGGTTACCGCCCCTTGAGGCACCTAGGACCTTGAGACCACAACTCCCCGCCGTGGCTTCGGCAATAGAGGCTTTGAACACCGACCACTCTGGTTGAATGTCCCCAACCTCCACAGGAATGCCCGAAAAGCTCCGCCGGAGGTGTGAGTTGAAGGCCTCCTGAACTTGGGCCTCCTCCAGACGTTCCCAGTTCACCCGAACTACACATTTGGGCTTACCAGGTCTATCCAGAGGCTTCCCCCGCCACTCGACCCAACTCACCACCAGATGGTGATCAGTTGACAACTCCGCCCCTCTCTTTACCAGAGTGTCCAAAACATACGGCCTCAGGTCCGATGATACGATAACGAAATCGATCATGGACCTTCTGCCTAGGGTGCTCTGGTACCACGTACACTTATGAGCATCCTTATGTTCGAACATGGTGTTTGTTATGGCCAATCCATGACTAGCACAGAAGTCCAGTAACAAACCACCACTCCGGTTCAGATCAGGGGGGCCGTTCCTCCCAATCACGCCCCTCCAAGTGTCTCCATCATTGCCCACATGTGCGTTGAAGTCTCCCAGCAAGATTAAAGAGTCCCCTTCAGGAGCCCCATACAGGACTCTTTCCAGGGTCTCCAAGAAGGCCGTATATAGGGACGCTCCGATCGATCGGTCACCGATCGAGATCGGCCGATACTCACTCTCTACCGATCGATCGGTGCTCTCTAAACATGCCGATCGCGAGAGCCGATCGCATGACGTAAAATACATGACACTTTTCTCTGTGTGCGGCAAAACAAGCTCGCCAAAATGGCTTCACCGGTCTGGCATTATTTTAAGGTTTCCGAAAAAGACAGTAAAATAGCGGTATGCAACGTGTGTGTGAAGCAGAAATCCTGCAGCTCCGCCCGCCGGACCGGTAAGCGGAACGAAACACACAAGAGTTAGACCTAACACACTTAGCTATTTGATCTATCTCTGGAACAAGCTAAACTAGTTATTATAAATATATTTATTCTTCACTGTCGGGTCACTCATTACTGGATCAGTGAGCTGCATGAGATACTGACAGGCTGTCAGGAGAGAGAGAGAGGGGGAGAGAGAGAGGGAGAGAGGAAAAGAGAGCGCTTCCGCTAATTTCTCCCGTGTTATTATCCAAAGTGAATGTAAACTTGAATAATGTACATCATTTGAATGTAATAATTAAGTTGATTGTTGTTTGTGGAAGCTCCAGTAAATGAGCCCCAATAACTGAGTTTAAACATCACTTTAAATGGAAGATTTAAAGTGATGTTTAAATCTTCCATTTAGGCCCCGCCCACTCGATCGGATCGGCGATCGGTATCGGCTGATACTGATTCCGGCGATCGGCCCCGAAATTGGCGATCGGAGCATCCCTAGCCGTATACTCTGAACTGCTGTTGGGTGCATAAGCACACACAACAGTCAGAGTTTTCCCCCCCATAACCCGCAGGCGTAGGGAGGCGACCCTCTCGTCCACTGGGGTAAACTCCAACAACGAAGCACCCAACCGGCGCCTCACACCTTGAGCAACTCCGGAGAAGAATAGAGTCCATCCCCTATCCAGAAGTAAGGTTCCAGAGCCAACGCTGTGCGTAGAGGTGAGCCCAACCAGATCCAACTGGTAACGCTCCACCTCCCGCACAAGCTCCGGCTCCTTCCCCCCCAGAGAGGTGACGTTCCACGTCCCCAAAGCCAGCTTCTGTCGCCCGGGTCTGGTCCGTCGAGACCCTCTGCTTTCACTGCCACCCTTCTGGCAGCGCACCCGACCCCATCGCTGTTTCCCGTAGGTGGTGGGCCCGCGGGACGGAGAAGCGGAGGTGTTGCCCACGTTGCCTTTTCGGGCTGTGCCCGGCCGGGCTCCGTGGCAAGCCCAGCCACCAGACGCTCGCCGACGAGTCCTCCTTCTGGGCCTGGCTCCAGAAGGGGACCCCGGGCTTCCTCCGGGCCGGGTATCCTCACTTCTTGTTTTTTCTTTCATGAGGTCTTTTTGAACCAATCTTAGTCTGGCCCCGTGCCTGAGACCAATTTGCCATGGGAGACCCTACCAGGAACACAAGGTTCCAGACAACACAGCCCCCAGGTTCATCAGGACACACAAACCTCTCTACCACGGTAAGGTGCTGGTTCTTCAGAGAGGAAGAACAATAGTAATACATAATAATAGTATAATAATGATAACAATAATAATAATAATAATAATAAATAATATAAATAATAATATAATAATGATAATAATAAAATGAAACAAAACAGCCCAAATAATATATAAACTCATTTATAAATAAATAAATTACAACAAATATATTTATATGTATTTATTAGAAGTCCAATTGAGATTAAAGATACATTTTACAAGAGAGTCCAGGACCAGAGAGGCAGCAGCACCATAACAGAAACAAATCAGAATCAGATACACCACCATATAACGTTTTCTGATGAAAAATAATGCAACACATTTATTTGTGGAACTGAAAGTAATCCAGCGTTGTATTCTCCACCTGAGAGAAAGGAGAGTTTGATGTTTCCTGTAGTTTTTGAAGCTCTGTCTTTTAATGGGGCTTCAGCTCGATGTTTCGCTGTAAAGCAGGGAGACAGAAATAGAGAAACATCGCCCGGCGGCTGCAGCCTCGCATCCATAATGACCCTGAGACTGAAGAGCCTCTAACAGGCAGAGCAGGTGGAAGTGTAGGTGGTCTCCCCCCAGCACTCTCTAACACACACACACACACACACACTGCTGATAGATGTTCTTCACTTCCCTCCCTCTTTCTGTAACGCTCACTCATAGATGCACAATTTCACTGTTTCCTTTCAAACCCTCACAGTGTTTTAGCTTACAAACCCCTGCACACACACACACACACACACACACACACACACACACACACACACACACACACACACACACACACACACACACACACACACACACACACACACACACACACACACACACACACACACACACACACACACACAGATTCAGATTATTAGCTAATACACAAATAAAATAAACATGCACATTTAATTATAGGTTATCCAGCAGCAGAATATATAAAGTCTCTACACTCTAGGATAGGGAAAAACCCCAAAAGCATAATAGGCCCACTTAAAGCATATCATCTAAGTATTGCTTCCACCACTCGTTTAAATGTATTCGATTCCTGGGTCTCTTTATCGCTGATTTATGGGTATTCTAGTGTGATTAAACCCTTTTATCCACACTTCACAATCTTCTTGTATGATCTCAGTCTGATTCCTGAGTCAAACAAAGCAGCTGTGGACTTTCTCTTCTCCTCTCAGTAATAACAAGAGTTGTCTCTCATCCCATTGAGAGTCTGCGATGCGGTACGAGTGTTTGAGAGTATCTCCGTTCATCTACTCGATGACACAGAAGAGGAAGAAAGGTCGGGGTGTCAGATGTAAGAACCATTTTACCCGCTGTCCGTCGGCTTTTCTCTTTATCCCACCATAAGCTCTCCATAATTATCTTCCAGTTCACTTCTGTCTGTTCCAACTGTGTGTTCGACTGTCCTCTGATGTTATATGGCTGCAGCTTCTGCCAACACCACGAGCATTGAGAATGTGTGAGTCACAAACACTGCTGACATCTGATCCTGGAGACACGGACATGTGCACGGCGGCACAGATTTTAAATGATGAGGGTTTTCTTTGAGCTTTCTGACAGAACAGCACAGATGTTGTGTGGAGATGATTGCATGCAGGTGCACACACACACACACACACACACACACACACACACACACACACACACACACACACACACACACACACACACACATACTAGGGCTGCAAGAAAAAACTGACATCGCGATTTCCCCCCCTCCTGCGGTATATATTGCGTTTTTTTTAACCTGTTAAGCCCCAAAGTCCCGGCGGGTACTTTACTTTTTTTTTTCACGACACTGTGTCTCAAGGGATCTTAATATTTAAGAACCTATTAATGTGTTATACCAGATTAACGGAAATAATCTCAGCTAACTGACGATACAAACCATTTTTACCAAAACAAAACACAAGTCTCATAAGAAGCATCTAAATTACCCCTGAGCGAAACACAGACATCACGACACGTACCTTTACGTAGCTTCTAGGGGAGATGTCTCACCGTAGCTGTCAATCTGATCAAAAGACGTGTTCAATGGCATTAAAACGAGAAAAACGCGGCTGAATCGGTTAATCCATAGGTTTTTAACGTCTCCGTATAAAAAAATTATTTCATTTATAATCCATAATTCCATTTTTATGTAAAAATCGCAGAGCAAAAGTTAGCTGCTAATGGTAGCCACCAGAGTGGCTGCTGCTTCCGGTCTTGGCTATGTGGCAGTCCAGCGCAGTCTAACCATGAGTCTAACACACACACATTACCAAATAAGGAGTGACAGTGACGCGTAGCCAAAACCGGAAGCTGCATACACTCTGGTGGCTACCATTAGTAGCTAACTTTTGTGCTCCGATTTTTACATAAAAATTGAATTATGGATTATAAACAATTGCTTCAAAGCCACAGATACATTATCAACCTATGGATCAACCGATTCAGCCGCGTTTTTTCTCGTTGTAATGCCATTGAACACGTCTTTTGATCAGATTGACAGCTACGGTGAGACGATCTCCCGTAAAAGGTACGTGTTGTGATGTCTGTGTTTGCTTCCCCTGTTGCGAGATCGGATCGCTTAGATACTATACTTAAATAATCTGTGGAGTCTCAGCTTTAATCGGATATATTGTATGTGCAGTTTCGATAAGTAATAAGGGTATCTTTATTTTGAATTCTGTGCTAAAGTGCATTAGCATTTTTTTTTTAAATGAATAAAACCGCACGTCCCTGCGTGTGAATATCGCGCATGCGCATATCGCGGTTATCGCCATGACACGGTATATCGTTCAGCCCTAACACACACACATACACTAACATGTTACTCTCTGGGGGTCACAAACACATGTACACACACACACACACACACACACACACACACACGGTCAAAGTAGGAATGCAGGAAGTAAAGAGACCGAAGATTATATCAGTGGCAAACTCAGACAGTTTAGGAGTCAGGGGTCAAATGAGAGACGCGTTGCTCGTGTGATTACATCCAGAACAAAAACACACAGGCATGGTTGCATTAGGGCAGGGGGGTCAAACTCAAATACACAGTGGGCCACAATTCAAAAATGGGTACTAGTCGAGGGCCGGACTGGTTCAATGTTTATTGCAGAACTTATTGAAATTAACTTATTGCACATATTAAAACTGGAACTAACAAAGCCTAAATGATTGCCTATAAAAACAACATTAAACATTAAATAATCAGGTGCATTCATTTCTTATGGCTCTATCTGCAGCTTTTCCAGAGTCATTTCTTATGATTACATTTTTCCACAGGCCAACAACAGCTTCAACAAAACTATTTCCCTCAAAGAGAAAAACAAACATGCCCTGTTGTCGTGAGAGAAAAAGTGCAGAAGGAAACATCCATTAAACTCAGTGTGCTGCTCTGTGATGCTAGTTCAAGCAGATACTTGGCATCTCATCTTGGGTGCAAGGTCATCAATGTTTGGGCTCAGGCTCTGAGCTGAGGAAACCCTCAGGATGGAGTGAAGGTGTGCGTGCAATATACCGGCGGGCCAGATCTAATAGGAATTACAAATTATCCTGCGGGCCGAAATTAAATCCACCACGGGCCTTGAGTTTGATACATGTGCATTAGGGGGAAGAGAAAGGGGCCATTACTCACGACTTTGGGTGCAACTTTCTTAAATTTACAACCATCAGGAGTGTCATTCCTCGGACGATTCAATAGGGTTCAAAACACGATTTTTTGCAAAAACATGATTATCACCAGAAACACAGATACCACTCAAGCGGCAAACTCTGGGCCACTTCCAGGATGCGAATCAGGAAGTGCCAATTTGTCAGCTCTGTAGGCTCATAGGCTAGGCTTTGCTAGTTGTATTTACCGAACTTGACCCAACGGACGTGTCCGCGGATTTCGTGTGGTTTGTTAAGTATAAGACAATTAAAATGTCTTGTTGTGCGGTTGATTGTACTAACCGACATTCCAAGAAGTCTCTTTTGCACTTTTTTCGGTGAGTATAATTGTAATATTTTATATATATATATAAATATGTCCAACCCGTTAGCATTGATTAGCAGGTGTATTTGTCTAGCTTAGCTCGTTAAACAGCGAATTAGCCGCGGTTGGTAGAGCTATGGCTCCGGCAGTCGTTAGCATTTTTTTAGCCCATTGTTGACGTTTTATCAACCCTTTCCTTTTATGTTTTAGTTCACTCTCACTGCATTCATTAGAGTTTTTCGTGTTGTATTTCAGATTTTCCAGATATTTCACGCAGGTGGAGACCAAAACAGAGCTAATAGGAGAGTGAATATTGGTCTGCTATCGCTCTGTATCTGCTGGATAAGTATCAGAATACCTCTATTCGTCCCACAGACGGATATTGTTACACGATATGGCTTAATATCTTAATATATCACTCAAGAAGCATGCATAAAAACAATATTAAAGATTAAAAACAATAAATGACACAATTTACCAGCGATATAGCAGCCAGGTGAAAGTATAACATGTTGGTAGTATACATTGCACAGCTATTTACGGTAAATATATATCGCACATAAGTAGTATTGTACGTCAGGAGTGTTATAGTATTTGTTGTTAAATGTGAAATGTGTGTGTGTGTGTGTGTGTGTGTGTGTGTGTGTGTGTGTGTGTGTGTGTGTGTGTGTGTGTGTGTGTGTGTGTGTGTGTGTGTGTGTGTGTGTGTTGTGTGTGTGTGTGTGTGTGTGTGTGTGTGTGTGGGGGGGGGGTCTACCCGAGTGGGTGGTGGTTGTAAAGTCTGACTGCTGCATATCAACTTATACCCGAACCTCTTTGGTATTATCACTCGTTAAATGTAGGCTAGTTGCCAATGCATATGTTGTGGAAGGTGAGATGTATTTAATCGTTGGCATCGGTTTCTATCTCCGCTCTCTTCTCTGTTGTCTCGTTGTTTTTCCCCTCTCTTCTCTATCCCCATTTCACCTTTAACTGCCCTCTTTACAACATGCACCTGTGTTTTCGAACTAGCCCCCAGATAATAACACGAACCACCTTTCCAATAGATGATCAGAGGCATCATGTGAGCTCACAGTTTCAGTCTGAACCGTGCGTGAGTGCAGACACTTAAACTGGGATATTCAGAGCCATGTGGGCCCAGCAGGTGCCTGCTCTAAACTATTCTTCATTTTCCCCTCACCATCCGAGACCTCCACCCACATCAGTGCATCAGTTAGGAAGATCAGAGGTTCATATAAAGTCCCGCAGCAAATCACCTGCAGCATCAACCCTAAATATGTTAGTAGTTAATAGAGTGTAATAGAGCTGTAGTTCCTTTATAGCCTCACGTTAGCTTTGTACTTAAAAAAAATCATAAAGTGGTTTTAATATGTGGAGATTATCTTGCTGAACAAAACATGTAAGTATCATAAATGGAAGTCAATGGAAAAATCCCATTGGCTTTTGTCGAGGGAACCAAGGAGGTGTTAAAGGGGACCTATCATGCAAAATGCACTTGTTGATGTCTTCTATACATAACTATGTGTCCCCGTTGTGTCAGGGAACTCACGCAGCGTCAGAAAATAAAACCCTCTCTCTTTTCCTCCGTACCCAAATCTCTAAAAACGGGGCTACAACGGAGCTGATCCAGATTTGCGTCCGATATGACGTAATATCTGAAATGTGGACCCACGGCCCTATCTGAAAGTTGCTATCAGAAACAATGCCCGACTGTTTTGGACGTAATATGGTCGGTGTTTACATTAGCATCGCTAACACTCAGAGCTCACCTGTACTGGAGAACATGTGTGTGAAGAAGCAGGAAGTAAAAAGGAACTCACCTTGTGGTATAACCGGCAAGAGAGAAAGCCTTTGAGCTCCATACTGTTTCAGAAAGAATCTTTGATAATCCATGATATGGCGTTTCATCACGGCAGTATTTAGTTTAGACAGTAGCTGCCGGGTCCCGCATGAGCTCAGCCCCCTCCTTTTTTTTTAAAGCTTTATACCCCAAATCAGCACTTTTGAAACAGGAAGTGAAATAGAGGGATATGAGGCATGGCTAGAATGGGTGATCTGTTTGGTATTTTGAGCAAAACACTCCATAGACATGTTTTTTATATATTTTTATATATCTGAGACCTATGCTATTGCCTAAAAATAGCATGATAGACTGACCCTTAACTTCCGGGTCAGCCTATAAAAGTACGTCATCACTTCACTACTTTTAACAACACAACTTTACATTAAGTGTGGTTAGGTAAAGAAACACTAACATAATATATAGAGTGGCACCAATCAGCAGCTAAAACCCTGCTGTATTTTAACCCTTTTGATATTTTATTTTATGTTTTTATTGCACATTTTCACTTGACCTTCTCATGTTTGTATACATATATATGTTTTTATTTTATTACATTTTCTGTGGCACTATTCTACCTTAACTTCATATGTTTATATAAATATGTTTATTTTATATTCTTATTGCACATATTGACTTGACGTTCTTTTGTTTTTTATATATATTTTGTTTTTTTCACATTATATCTGTGATTTTAATATTCTTTTATTCATTTAACACATTTCTTTATTGCACATTTTAACTTTCACTTTTTATGTTCATGTAAATATTTTAATTGTATTTTAATGTTTATTTTAACATTGTAATTGATATATTTAAATAGTATTTTTACATGAAAATAATATATTTTTACTTGAACTTCTGATTTATATACAATATTTTAATTCTAATTTATTTTACCTTGTTATTTTTTATTCTAAAATATATCAACTGTCTTGAAACCCAATTTCCCTCCGTATAAATAAAGCATTTTGAAGATTGATTTCTCACCGACTGGTTCACTCAGGCTGGGAATGAATGGATGTTATCTAGACCCCTGTCACTCGCTTGCAGTGAGAAAAGAAGATGAATTTAATCTAAACTCTTTTAGCATTAATTAAATACTCTCTCGTTTATTTTGTATTTAATTCATTCTGCTCATCTCGCTGTGGTTGTCCGATCTGACCGGATCTGACCCCTGCTGCTTCCTTCCTTACAGACGTGACTTCCTGTGCTGGGTTTTCACACAGGATGTTGAGGGGGCAGAGAGGATCTTCAAATTCTGATCGCAACTTGTGGTTGTGTGTGTGTACGTGTGTGTGGGTGTGTGTGTTTGTGTGTTATTTAATTCTGTGGAAGAGGATATTTCTGAGGTGAGAACTGATTGTGCCTGTGATGGAGAGCGGCATC
>NW_022990854.1:226397-228897 GCF_902827175.1 Gymnodraco acuticeps | reverse complement strand
TTCGAAAGTTGAGAAAAGTTCAACGGAAGCGTCAGCCAATCAAATTATATGCCAGTACAAGCTCTAGCCAATCAAACCGCCTGCTTTTGTGTCCGGGGTGGGAGATTAATGTGATTGGTTGTTGGTCGAGCTTCAGACACGTCCACCGGCAAGCTTCAACGCACGCTGCCGTGTGGACGTACCGTAAGGTTTCACGGAGGTTGAAGCCGCCCACTCTTGGCTGTTTTTTATTGATGTTGATACGACTGCCATGCGTATGTAATCTTGCATCCTCATTATAATGGATATTAAACCAAGTTGCAAGTTAACCATAGACTCGTTGTGAACATCAAACAGGCAATATTTTAAGTCTATAACTGTGTGTCTTAAATACACAGTTATCAGTTAATTGTAACAACAACTACTAACTAAAAGGAAGGCAAGAATTAGTGATGTGACGTTCGCAAACGATCCGATTTGAACGAACGAAGGGAACCGAGTCGTACTTGGTGAGAGCCGTTCTTTTTATCGTTGGTTCCCTGCCTGCCATAAATCCACTCGCCTTTATGGGAACTTGCTTTCCTGAATGCAAATGTTCCGTAGATGATGGCATAACGCGTGCTGCTTGAGTAGTAGTTTGGCTGAGAGATGGAGCAAGTTATACATTTTCTGTGAGTAAAAGTAGATTTCTGGCAAAACAGTCAATCATTATCCTGGTGGTTATTTTGCAGATAAACCTATTAACCCCGCCCCCTTAAAAAAACGTCTCTTTTGAACGGCTCTCGGAAAGGAACGGAGCCATAAGATCCAGCTCCCTTCAAAGAGCCGTAATTCCCATCACTAGCAAGAATACACAAAATTCAACCAAACTGCTGAGGTTTTAGATAAAAAATGGCTTCTCATAATCTTCACTTGTGACGCTGGCTAGCTAGCTAACTTAGCTCAGCCACATGAAACCATATATCAACACCGTTTGGAAGTTTTTCTGTAATGGTTTGTGTTCTTGTACATATCATATTCTATTTACATGTAGACTTTTTGCACTACTTTTTATTTTATTATATATGTTGCATTGTTGGAGGAGCTCAGGTCAGAATAATTTCATTGCCATTTCTACACTGTAACTTTTGTGCATATGACAATAAAACCTTTGA
Organism: Gymnodraco acuticeps; assembly: GCF_902827175.1. Classification (NCBI taxonomy): domain Eukaryota; kingdom Metazoa; phylum Chordata; class Actinopteri; order Perciformes; family Bathydraconidae; genus Gymnodraco; species Gymnodraco acuticeps. The sequence goes on along the minus strand of NW_022990854.1, from coordinate 227,764 downwards.
ATCTTGGAATCGAATAACTTGTACTAAAGCTTAATTGAGCTAAATAGCTAACATTACATGTTACTAACTAGAAATGTTAATGAGTTTAGCACCCCTCTCTCATCTGCCAAGAGCTATCTATCACTAGCAGTGGAAATGTACTCTAGTTTTTTTTTATCAGAACGAGGCTTCATGATATCCTCCACAACAGCTTTATAGACCCTACAAAACAAATGTTTGCCAATTTTTGCCAAGTCTGAAGGTCTCTAAAAAAAAAGTGTATCATTTGGTGTTCGGGTCTGGGGAGACCCAGCTTTTTTTTTTAGACACCCCTCCCCCACGGCCCCACCCCCTTCATCAACTGTAACAATGTTTCGCAACATGCACCTGGTCTCCCCTCCCTCTGACCCCCTCCCCCCACCTTTCTCAAAGAATATTATACACTAACACTTTAACCTGAACTCACACATGCACCATATGGGGTGTAATATGTTTTGAGCCATAACATTAAATTACAACAGGATTGTACAGTTATGAATGCATAATAAGTTAGTTATGATGTAGTTAAAACAATATTGGATGATGAGTCTTTTTTTGTGTGTTTTGGACTGAGATAAATCATGGGTCAAAATTGACCCGCGAACACCATGAACGGTAACAGCTTTCGAACACAACACAAGGGTTTAAAAAAATACTGTTTTGTAATACTAGGGTTACATCAACGCTGCTCTTTATTTAAAAATCTTCTACATACATGATTACCTGGTGAGGATGCCAACTGATGTGTAGCTTTATCTTCAGAGTGTTTTCATTGCACCATTTAGCCATTACAGTAAAAGCATACATTTGGGAGATTTGAACAGGGTCCTTGTTTGGAAAATGGGTCAGCTAAAAAAAGTGAGCATAGGAAAAAGGTTTTAACCAACAGTTTAATTATAGCATGAGCTTAGCTTAAGCTGACACAATCTACTAATGACAAACACACTGTTACGGTGTGTGAAGTAGGTAGGACCCAAATGCAGATTAACGTGAAATTTCCTTTATTTCAAGGCTATACTAACAAAGACAGAACACTCACCGAGGACAAGCCAAATCACAAGACGAACCGCCACTGACCACAGGAAGAGACAAGACTAAATACAGGGAGGGGGTAATCACAAGACGAGACACAGCCAGGTAGGGGAGGAGAAACACAAGGGCCACAGGTGAAAACAATCAGACTAGACACACCAGGGAAACTAACGACGGGAGGAAAAACACAGGGAAAAGGACCAGACAATATAACAAGAAGAAAACATGACAGGGAGAACAGAAAAACACGACATAGAAAACGTGACATAACACAATAATCGTAACAGAACCCCCCCCCCCTCAAGGGACGGATTCCA
>NW_022990854.1:186397-221397 GCF_902827175.1 Gymnodraco acuticeps | reverse complement strand
CTTAGTCCCATTAGATCTTCCAGAAGATTTAGACTCTGTGATTGCTCTGGCTATACGAATAGATAATAGGCTCTGGGATAGACAAAAAGAAAGAGAACATCCTGCAGTTCGTTCACCAAGCTCCAGGGGGCCTCCTCGTGGCATCCGGATGAGGGAGGATTCGTTTCCAGGGGTCTGGATCAAGCCTCCTTTGACAACGCCATCCACCACATCAGAGGAACCCATGCAACTTGGCCGAGCAAGACTTTCACTGGAGGAGCGGGAACGGCGCCTCCGCCAGGGCCTGTGTTTCTACTGCGGGCATCGTGGACACCTGATGGCCGCTTGCTCACTAAAAGACGGGGCTCCCCAGGCAAGAGGAGGGCGCTGGTGAGCCGACTAACTTCTGACTACTCTCCTCGTACGCTGACTCCTATCCAAGTAAAATTAGGTAAGAAAACCTTAACACAGAATGTTCTCATTGATTCAGGAGCAGACGGAAGTTTTATGGACTGGAATTTTGCCAAAAGCTTGAACATTGTCACCATGCCCTTAGCTCAACCTTTAAATGCCAGTGCCCTTGATGGAAGATTATTGTTTCAAGTCACTCACCACACAGAACCCGTCCAGGTTATCATAAATCACAACCACACAGAATTCATGACATTCCATTTATTCGACTCCTCACAACACCCTATGATTTTAGGCTTCCCATGGTTGAAAAGACATAACCCTCACATTGACTGGCGTTCTGGTAGGGTGAAGGGTTGGGGAAGAGAATGTAATCATACATGTTTGGTTTCACCAGGAGAAGTTGAAGGGCTGTCTGTAGGAAGGGTTACTTCAGGTAGTGAGGTGGAGACGAAGGAAGTAACTCATGACCATGCCTCTGACTTACCAGACCTGCCCAATGTTCCCTCCTGTTACCACAACCTGAGGGAGGTTTTCAGTAAGACTCGGGCCTCTACGTTGCCTCCTCATCGACCTTATGACTGTGCAATTGACTTACTACCGGGTGCCCCCATTCCCAAGGGACGTCTATACTCAATTTCTGGTCCTGAAAGACAATCTATGACGGATTACATTGACTCATCTCTGAAGGCGGGCCTCATTCGTCCATCGTCATCTCCTGCTGGCGCCGGATTTTTCTTCGTGGGTAAAAAAGACGGATCCCTCCGACCCTGAATAGACTACTCTCCCCTGAATGATATAACGGTAAAAAACAGGTACCCTCTCCCCCTCATTTCCACTGCTTTTGAACTGTTAAAAGGAGCTAAGATCTTCACTAAACTTGACTTGAGGAATGCCTATCACTTGGTCAGGATAAGGGAGGGGGACGAATGGAAGACTGGATTCAATACCCCCAGTGGCCACTATGAATACTTAGTAATGCCATTTGGGCTAACTAATGCTCCTGCTGTATTTCAGGCTCTTGTGAATGACGTGCTCAGACAATATTTGAATCATTTTGTGTTTGTCTACCTGGATGATATATTGATATTCTCTCCTGATGAAGAGTCCCATGTTCAGCATGTCCGCCAGGTCCTCCAAGGCCTTCTGGAAAACCAACTATTCGTGAAGGCGGAGAAATGTGAATTTCACAAGACCACTGTCTCATTCCTGGGCTTCATCATTGCTCCGGACCAGGTCAAGATGGATCCAAGCAAGGTCAGTGCTGTCGCAAATTGGCCCACACCCACCAACAGGAAGAAGGTACAGCAATTTCTCGGTTTTGATAACTTCTACAGACGTTTCATAAGACATTTTAGCTCCATAGCTGCACCTCTCCACTCACTCACCTCAACCCATGTTCAGTTTTTGTGGACTCTACAGGCCGACAAAGCTTTCCAGGAATTGAAAAGACGGTTTACCTCTGCTCCTGTTCTCATCACTCCTGATTCACTACGGCAGTTTGTGGTGGAGGTGGATGCTTCCAATGATGGAGTTGGGGCTGTGTTGTCACAACATTCAGCCAAGGACAGCAAACTTCACCCATGTGCTTTTCTGTCACGTAAGTTAACACCTGCTGAACGCAACTATGATGTAGGCAACAGAGAACTTTTGGCAGTCAAAACAGCGCTTGAGGAATGGAGACACTTTCTGGAGGGGTCAGAGCAACCATTCATAGTCTGGACGGATCATAAAAATCTTGAGTACATCCGAAAAGCTAAGAGACTGAACTCACGTCAGGCAAGATGGGCTTTGTTCTTCACTCGTTTTAACTTTTCCTTGTCATTTAGACCCGGTTCACAAAATGTCAAGCCAGATGCACTCTCTCGTGTTTTTGATCCTGAACCCTCGGCAAAGGAACCAAAGCTCATCCTTCCACTAAACTGTGTGGTTGGAGCGGTAACTTGGCCAATAGAAACAGAGGTGAAACGAGCTAACGGTGAGAGCCCGACACCTAGGGGTTGCCCCCCAAATAGGTTGTTTGTTCCTCAAACTGTGCGTCCTAAGGTCATTCAATGGGCTCACACCTCGCTGCGCACCTGCCATCCTGGGGTAAAAAAACCATGTACGTCATCAAGCAACGGTTCTGGTGGACATCTATGGAGAAGGATGTCAAGGAGTATGTGGCCGCCTGCACCATCTGCGCCAGGAATAAGACCTCTTCCAGGCCCCAGATGGGTCTGCTCAGGCCGCTGCCTATCCCCAGTCGGCCCTGGTCCGACATCTCAGTGGATTTTGTCACCGGACTGCCAGAATCCAAAGGTAACACCACCGTCCTCACGGTGGTGGATAGATTCTCTAAAATGACACATTTTATTGCTTTGCCTAAACTGCCATCGGCCAAAGAAACGGCTGAAGTGTTGTTGCACCATGTTTGTCGTCTCCACGGTTTTCCCAAGGACATCGTGTCAGACCGGGGTCCTCAGTTTGTCTCCCGTTTCTGGAGGGAGTTTTGCAGCCTCATCGGGGCCTCTGTCAGCCTCTCTTCCGGTTACCATCCCCAATCAAATGGACAAACGGAGAGACTGAATCAAGAACTGGAAACCTGCCTCCGGTGCCTGGTGTCCCAAAACCCAGCTTCTTGGAGTAAACACCTCACGTGGGTAGAATACGCCCACAACTCATTGCCTACCTCTGCCACCGGATTGACCCCGTTCCAGTGCGTCTACGGTTACCAACCTCCCATGTTCTCAGAGACAGAGAAAGAAGTCATGGTTCCCTCGGCACACGCACTGGTCAGGCGCTGTCATGGCATTTGGGCTTCAGCACGTCGGGTCCTCCTTAGGACTTCGGCCCGCATGAAAAAAGCGGCTGATCGGCATCGCCGTCCTGCACCTGTGTACAGACCGGGTCAGAAAGTGTGGCTATCCACCAGAGACTTGCCCCTGAACGTAGTCTCTAGGAAGCTGGCACCAAGATTTGTAGGCCCATTCACTGTGGAAAAGTGTATTAACCCTGTGTCTGTTCGTTTGCGCCTGCCTAGATCACTCAGAGTCCATCCAACATTCCACGTAAGCAAACTCAAGCCGGTCAAGGAAAGCAAAATGGTTCCCGCTTCCAAGCCCCCCCCTCCTCCCAGGCTCATTGATGGAGGTCTGGTCTACACTGTCAAGCGTCTGCTGAAGGTCAGAAAACGAGGAAGGGGTCAGCAGTTTTTAGTGGACTGGGAGGGTTATGGACCGGAAGAGCGGGAATGGATCCCGTCTAGCTTCATCGTGGACCAGAACCTGATAAAGGATTTTTACAAAAGCCATCCTGAACTCGCTGGGCCGTCCGGAGCCGTCCGTAAAGGAGGGGGTACTGTGGTGTCTAGACAGTTGTGTTAAGTTAATTTATTTAGTTCAGTCCTTTTGTCTTTTGCCTTGTCTTGTGATTTCCTGTTTTATTTTGTAGTAACCTTTCCCTCTCGTTTCAGAGCATTCCTGCCCTGGTGTGTTTTTCCCACCAGTGTGATTGTCAGCCCCTCCCTTAATTGTTGCCACCTGTGTCCCCTTACCTAGTGTGTATATATAGTCTGCGTCTCCCTTTGTCTTGTGTCAGTTCGTCTTGTCTCGTCAAGCCTGCCAGTCATCCCTTGATCGTGTGAAGTATATTTTTGATAGTCATGTAGATGTTTTTTGGTTTAGAGTTTTTGATCCTCCAAGTGAGCGTTTTGTATTTGACCTTAATTAAAAGACCTTGTTAATTCTAATCTGTTTCTGGTGTTGTGCATTTGGGTCCTGAGCCTCGTGACATTCTTAACACATCCAGTGTATGTGTGTGTGTGTGCGTGTGTGTGTCTTTACATATGTATTAGAGACATCCAGTGTGTGTGTGTTTGTGTGTTTGTGTGTCTTTACATATGTATTAGAGACATCCAGTGTTTGTGTGTGTGCGTGTGTGTGTGTCTTTACATATGTATTAGAGACATCCAGTGTGTGTTTGTGTGTCTTTACATATGTATTAGACATCCAGTGTGTGTGTGTGTGTGTTTTGTGTGTGTATATTTAGGCCTACTCTCATTTACGCAAATACTGTACCTGTCTGAGTCTGGGAATAGACTGACTGACGCACAGCATGACAGACACGTTTTTTGGAGTCCTGGCAACTGGGATATTTGTCTCTCCATCATCCTCCTCACACACTCCCACACACACATAATCCCTCCGTCTCCTCCACGTCTGTCTTCTGGCATAAAGTGGTTGCATACGGATCGTCACATAATCCGATTCTGTCACTGAGAATAGCTTCGACTCTCTGGATCATCCGTAGAAATAGACCTAGAAATCGTTCGTTAGAAACCAGTGGTGGAAAGTAACTAAGTACATCCTGTTATATTCATATGGTTATATCTATTCTCATGCTCATATATATGTATACACCATACTCTACCCTGCTGTTTACATTTACTATTTCATATGCACTTTTATTCTGAGATAGGATTTATTTAACATTTTCTTATAAAAGATAAGAGGTACTTTATTGAAATGTTTGCATTGCAGCAGCATAAAAAACAAAACAAGGAATTAGACAATACTGGAAATTAAACAGAATTAAAAAGTTGAAAATATACAGTAGACTGTGGAGATAAACTCGGACAATAAAACACTATTGAAGGGTTTTAGACACAATATAAAGCAGGATATTATTTACAGCACATGTGTCAAACTCAAGGCCCGGCGGCCAAATCAGGCCCGTCAGGATAATTTGTAATTCCTATTAGATCTGGCCCGCCGGTATATTGCACGCACACCTTCACTCCATCCTGAGGGTCTCCTCAGCTCAGAGCCTGAGCCCAAACATTGATGACCTTGCACCCAAGATGAGATGCCAAGTATCTGAACTAGCATCACAGAGCAGCACACTGAGTTTACATGGATGTTTCCTTCCGCACTTTCTCTCACGACAGCAGGGCATGTTTGGTTTTCTCTTTGAGGGAAATAGTTTTGTTGAAGCCGTTGTTGGCCTGTGGAAAAATGTAATCATAAGAAATGACTCTGGAAAAGCTGCAGATAGAGCCATAAGAAATGAATGCACCTGATTATTTAATGTTTAATGTTTTTATAGGCAATCATTTAAGCTTTGTTAGTTCCAGGTTTAATATGTGCAATAAGTTCATTTCAATAAGTTCTGCAATAAACATTGAACCAGTCCGGCCCTCGACTAGTACCCATTTTTTTATTTTGGCCCACTGTGTATTTGAGTTTGACACCCCTGCTTTACATTAAGTGTGTCAAATTAAATATAAATTTGAAATGTAATCGAGTTATCCTACATTTTATTTTATTTGTTTCTTTGTATAGTCTCTTTATATTTAGGTGTGGAGAGCTGAGTGTAAGAATATCATTGTACAGTGCAACTGCATGTTATACTGTATGCCAATACAATTTCTTGAATCTTGAATTTACTCAAGTAGATATTTGAGTACTTCACAATCACTAAGGACCAGAAATATACAGAACAGAACATAATAATTGGACATTAGATCAAGTACATTTAGCTGACTTCTACTTAAGTAACATTTTGAATTCAGGACTTTCATTTGTATTTTCAGACCGAGTTAGTTCTACTTTTACTTAAGTAAAGCCTCTTTCTTCCAACACTGTTAGAAATTCACCGTGCTCCTGCAAAGGCTGACTGTGGGAATTAGTTTCACGCAGGCTGACACGGCGTTACGAAGTGGGATCGTCTGGTTTTCTGGATCAACATTAAAGAACTGCTCTGGGCTTTAACTCGGCGCTGTCATGCAATACAGAGCTACGAGCTAATTTTAAGGCCACCTGTCTTTGATCTTGTGCCGAGAAAACAAACAGGAATCTACCAAGAGCTACCCACTTTAAAGCCTTTCATGCAGGGTTGAGTGTATATACACACACACACACACACACACACACACACACACACACACACACACACACACACACACACACACAATAGCTGTGTGTAATCAGATACTGTAGCACAGTATGGAATGTCGAACACCATACTTCATTTTTCATTTGATATCACTGTGTCATGTGTGGCATTTAACTGCATGAAATATAGTTTAACAAAAGGCCTTCTGTTATATTTCTATCTGTCTGTTATCTTTGCCTCGGGAGTTTAACACAAAGCAGAGTTTCCTGAAAAACTGGCACACAGCTCCTGGATTTTCCCCGTCTTTTCCTGGCCAATAGCCCTTTTTTTTGGTGTGTGTATTTTTCCATCTTTCCCCTTCAAAAGGCAGCCGACCATACTCTCATTTTCGCTCTGCTTGTCCTGGTCAGTGCCCCGATGCTTTCACAATAGATTTAGGAGAAAAGGCCCTGAGAGCAGCAGCCCTTGTGGCAGGATGCCAGGTGCAATACACTCTCACGGTGCCTTCAGTGAGAGGTAGTTACACTGCAGCTCCGAGGCACAAGCAGTTTGTTCCGGGGTTGTACGAGTGAAAAGCCTGACAATATAATGCAATAACACCAAGATTTACAGCATCACAACCAGAGATGCCAGGACTGATTGTCCGACAGTCACACAGCTTTGGAAACCCCCTCCTCCCACAGCCTTCTGTTGTTGGATTCACACCAACAACGTGATGTTATTGGACAGATGTGCAGAAGGTGAGAAAGTCGACTGGGTCTCTTGCTCTGTTTTTTTCCATTTGTAACAGAACTGTTTCTGTCCCTTTCCATGTAAACAACTAAGTGGTACATGAACACCTACAAAATGTGAAATACTTCTCTGCCAGCGTAACCCTAAGAGTCTCCAGTCATGCCACAGGAAACACGGGGGCTCTGAGCTAAATGCTAACGCTAGTGGAGGAATATTTACCATGTTTATGATCCTTCTTACGCTTGTTAGCATGCTAATATGGTTGAGGAGGCTGTGACTCAGTGGGTTAGTGCGCTGATGTTCAGATCAGAGGAGCACTGGTTTAATCCCCACTGAAGTCAGCAGACACTTCACCCCAATTTGCTCCTGTGAGATTGCCCAAGATATTGATTGCCGCGTCTAACAAGTGACATGTGATGTAATGTAATGTAATATGTGCACTTAGTACAAGTGAGGCTGATTTGGTTTGAAGTTATTTGTTCATAAACCCAAGTATTTGCCTGAATTAAAGGTTTACCTGATAGTGATGGTTCTTACATTTCGAACTGCAGGGGACATAAATGTTTGAACCAAATTCCAGGTCAATTTATCCAATTACAAATGTCAAACTATATTCAAATATTCAAGAGATCACCTGAGTTAATAGTATATCATAATTTGGCAACCATGAATCCCTGAACCAAATGTAATGACAATCTCTCCAAAAGATGTTGGGATATTTCAGTCGGGAATACACCCACCCATATTAGTGGTTCTATTAGCTGTTATTTTGTCAATTTGTACCATCTTATTTTAGGGGGTTAGCATGCTAATATTAAATGATTAGCACTAACACTTCAATTGAGGCTGAATGGGTCATTGGGTTCACAAGTATTTGGTAAAAATGGAAAAGTACATTGAGGAAAAGTCTAGAAAATCGAAGTTGACAGAAATCAAACTCAGAAAGACAAACATAATCAAACACAAATGTTATTGCTAATTGATTTATTCACAAACAAACCAACTAATGGTGGCGCTTAGAGGAAAAATCAGGTGATCACCAGAGTCATTAGGATTCATCATTTGGGGACCATGCATGCCTATACCGAATTTAAAGGTGGGGTAGGTAAGTTTGAGAAACCGGCTCGAGATACACTTTTTGTTATATTCCATGGAATGCTCTTAACATCCCGATAGCAATGAATATCTGAAGTGCTTTGACAAAAAATCCCTACAAAAATTTCACCCGTGGAAGACGTAATACTGTAAAAAGTACAACCAATCCGGCCCGGCTAAACGGATTGGATTGCTGCCCTGTCTGTCAGCCTTTCATCTCGTGCCCTCATTGGGCGTGCCCTCATTGGGCGTGCATTGCAGCAGTACTTCAATGACTCGCCAGCAACAGGCGGCCACTTTCACCAGTCTGCTGACGTCATGTGCGCGTCTGTGTGTGTTGGAGGAGGTGCTCTGTAAGGAAGTCTGAAGGAAGGGGCGGATTCTTTTCGGCTGTGTACTTTCAAATTTGAGTGCACTCGAGCCGGTTTCTGAAACTTACCTACCCCACCTTTAATGGCAATCTATGCAACAGTTTTTGGGATATTTAAATCAGACCAACCTGACATTCCCATTACTGCTACCATGTACAAATTGCCCAACACCCTTCACAAAGGCAGTATAATGACCACAGATCGTTATCTTGTTTATTTATCTGTGGTGTTGAGATGATGTAACACAGAGCCTGAGGCAGTTTGTGATTACCTGGAATGATTTTCTTTTGCAAACGACACCACGAGTGCTCAGAAGTCGAGTCATCAAGTTAAGCGTTGTACGTACGTCAATGACGGTGTTGCTCAATCATCTCACAAACCACAAATCGGGGAAGCTGTGACTTCACGGGCAAGTTTAGAGAGGTGGAAGAGACACTGTGAAATTAAGAAGAACTTCACATTTCCCTTCAAGATATAGAGTAACGATAGAAACCTTAAAGGAAGGCTCCAGTCATTAGATAGTTAATCAAAACTTCAGTATTTAGTGAAACATTATGTTTAAACCATACCCTGAAGAAATCAGCGATATTCCCCGGTAAATAATGATTTTATAGCTCTTTTTTATCAAAACCTGTATATTCCGTCAGGCAGCTGCCATTTTGGCCATTTTCAGTAGTCATATGATCCGAAAAACTAGGTCGTGACGTCATTTATGCGTTCACTTTGTAAACACACGACGAAAACATGGCGGAGTATTTGAGTTCGGACTCGTCAGCCGAGGAAGAAGTTTAGAAAAATAAAGTCCAGGCGGACTTACTTTGAATTATCACTATAGGTATTCATTCCATCCAAATATAACTGTAAAAAAAATAAAAAACATACTCTGTTATCCTCTTAGGCCCCACGGACCCGGTTCCGGGGCCGAAATCGCGTCATTTGCAGGAAACAATGTCTAAGGAACCTTAATATTTAATAAACTATGAATATTTGATATCCATATAACGGGAAAAAAACTAATTTAACTGATCTTTTTCATTTTTTTCTTCAAAAAAAACACACAATGCTAACAGTGAGCCTCTGAATTAGCCCAGAGCGAAAAATGCTAAACTATTACTGCACCGAAAATCACTCCTAGCTCCCTTATTACTTATCCTAGCTGCACATCCAACACATCGTTTATGATCGTAAAGACACAGAATCTAACGGTGCCCACCTCAACACTGAAAGATACAAACTCGCGACGTTATCAACAAAAACGTACATCAAAACAAGTGGCGCTAGGTACTAACATGCGCTAGGCTAACATGGCTTACCTTGGTCTTTGTCTGGTCTTCAATGGCATTACAACGATAAAAACGATGATGTAGTTAATCCATAGGTTAATATCCAATGTGACTGTGTCCCCTTTGAAATGTTCTGATAATATATAAGCAATAAAACTGCAATTCCGTTATCTGCTGTCCGCTCTGCGCTCCGTGCGCTCTGGGTCCTGCAATTCCTGCTTCCTTACGTAGTAAACAATAAGTAAAGTCTGCAGCGTAATGTGCTTACGCTGGCTGGCATTGGCAGTGCACTGCATCCCCATTAAGTAATGGTTGATTAATAAATCCCATTTTATGTTTCATCATACTCTCAGAGTAGTCGTCCGGAAACTTGAAATGTTCGCTGCATACATGCGCCTGTGGATCTTTCGGTTCTGGCCGAGCACATTTCGCTAGCCACTGCCTCCGAACGTACTTCCTACGCTTACCCGTTGGCAATAGATGGAACCGAGCATTCTGTGGATTGTTCCTATCCGAATTATGGCAATGTTTCGCGATACAATGAGGCATATTTCAATAGAATTGTGAGAGTAACTAGAGTAAACAACATGAACAAAGCACATACGTCAATTTGTCCTCGACACCAAACGCATAGTTCACGTCACTTCCGGTAAAATAAATTATGTGACTAGTCAAAATGGCGCCGCCCACAGGGTTGATGTTATTTCGGTAATTAATCAGTTTAAAATCACTGATAACGTCATATAAAAAATAAAAATAAAAGACTGGCAGAGACTGGTCTGTTTTATCGGATGATAATTATTTAAAAATGCGTGTCATGAGCATTCCCTCCCTTTAAGTGAGTCATTATATGTTTTTTTCCATCTGCAGAAGGTGGTGTTTATACATGTAGGTTTTCTGCCCCGTTGCTTGGCACATACGTTGATCAAATGCACACTAAAGGGTCCTTGAGCAAGTTTTCTCTCACTGATTGTGATGTTATGTTTGTTGTTTGTTTTCCATGTATGCGTTTGTTGATGTTACATATGGAGCTGCTGTGATGCAAGACAAATGTCAGACTTGATCTGACCGTTAAAGTATTATCGTATCGTCAAGCCCGCCTTAACCTGCCATCAGGCCCTGGGGCTGATAGGTTTTGTAGGCCCCCTATTTAAACAACAAATCAAAGTCATTTATAGCCTCGGCAGGCTCTGTGATCGCACTTCTCCACTCTGCTCTACGCGCACCTGGTCCTCTCCTCCAGATGAGTGACGTATTGGCTGTACGGCAACTCAAGAGGACCATCATACACGGTCAAATTCCGAACATTTAAACATAGCCTACACTTCATTCTTTACTTTGTCCGTTATTATCTCCGTCATGTTGTTTCCATAGCAACAACTTCAAACAGGAAGTTAACCTAAATTACATTTAAGACACTGCAACGAAAGTAACAAAAACAATGTAAAATCCTTTTCCGTTTCACAGAACACAAATTGGGTTATTTACATAATTATGTTTACACTGTCGATTGTTATTTTTGGGGGACACACGACACATCAAATCACATCTACAGACCAAGACGAAGCGAATGGAAGTACTCCCATACTCCTAGCGTGTGAAAATGTTTGTGAAAAACGTGTGCAAAATCTCCGAAAACGGAGCAGTGGCTGCGATGCTAGCTTTGCGGCTAGCGGTTAGCATTTTCAATGGAAATATACATCGAAATTACCGGTAAATTACCGTACAGCCAATCACAATGCGTGACGTCATGACGTCATTGGTAAGAGATGGACCCCAAACACATATGGTACCCCGAACACATATGGTACCGATGCCGCTCGGTACAGAACTAATCTGTCCTTCCTCCTCATCCGCCACTCTCAAACTTTTTCTTCTCCAACATTTTCTCCTAAACAACCTTCATCTGTCACTCAATCACTCGCAATTTGAATAAATCACATGTGAAGCATATTCTCATTCTGATTGGCTGTTAAGTGGTGCCCACTGACTGTTACGGAGTCATCATTTTTGAGAAAAATCTCTGGAATCCATCGATCTGATTGATTAGCGGAGCAAATGATCAAAATATTATGGAGGGAAGATATTTTCGTTTGGATTACTGGTCTGGGGGAAGCTCACGAGTGTGTGTGTGTGTGTGTGTGTGTGTGTGTGTGTGTGTGTGTGTGTGTGTGTGTGTGGTGTGTGTGTGTGTGTGTGTGTGTGTGTGTGTGTGTGTGTGTGTGTGTGTGTGTGTGTGTGTGTGTGTGTGTGTGTGTGTGTGTGTGTGTGTGTGTGTGTGTGTGTGTGTGTGTGTGTGTGTGTGTGTGTGTGTATACGTGTGTGTATACGTGTGTGTGTTTGTGTATTTTTGCGTTTGTGTGTATTGTTTGTTTGCCGGGGAAAACACTCACGAGAAACACCGGCTGTTTCAAGTTACTCTGTTCTCCGCTTGTAATTATGCCGTTACAAGCTTCAAAGTTGTATTTATCAGCTGAATTTGCCGAAACAAGTTTAATATTCTGAAAGCCAAGACTTTGTTTATTTTAAATCAGATGAAAACAAACTGTAACGGACCCTGCCATGTTATCTATGATTACTATACGCCTTACATTAATAATTTCAGCGGAGGGAGGGGAAGCCGCGCTGTGGAACAGCAGAGTGGCGAGGGAGAGCTGTCTTCTTCCCTTTACAAGCTTCAAAAATGTATTTATCGTGTGATTTTGGAAATAAAAGTTTCATATTCTGAAAGCTAAGACTTTGTTTATTTAAAATATTTAAAAAAACACCCGAAATAAAATAAAAACATATTTGAATTTTTTTTTGAATTTTTTTGAATTGGCTCATGATAGGCCCCCGATCTCCGTAGGCCCCTGGGCTTCAGCCCAGGTCAGCCCGTGCATTAAGGCGGCCCTGCGTATCGTATTGATAAAGTGTGTGTGCAGAATTAAAAGCAGCTGAATTCATTCAATAGAGAGTCCCGCCCATCTACTTCCGACCCATGGGACCTTATTTCGGAAAAAGTATGTATTCAAGTCAATGGAGACAGAAAACGTATCTTTCGATCCCATTTGAATTGTGCCACGAATTACACATATGATGTTTGTCAATTTAAAAAATCATTTCCATGTCAAAAAAGTCACAGTTTGTCGGAAAACTGTTGAAATATAAGACTATGAAAAATATGCAACTAGAAAGACTACAAATCCCAGAATCCCGGTCCCGCATGCTGGCTCTTACGGAACCGACTAACTCCCCTTGTATTGTACAACTGAAAGTATTATTTAGGAGCCAAATCATTAATGGTTATGAACAGGACCTGTAAAATCCCATTTGTTGTTATTTCTTGTAATTGTAAAAGTAATTTATTTCTGATTGTTTTGTAAAAAAACTAAAAGAAAACAAATTAACAAGACAAACATGTCGCTGATGACGACCTAATATTTTATTTATGAGAAAAATATATGCTAGAGGGGGTTGGACCAGAACGTTTTTTTTTTAAGCTTCTTCTTGACAGACTATTTGAGAATTATTGTTGTTTTTTTGTTTTTGTTGTACTTTGTTATAATTATTAATTTGAGTGAGAAAAAAAAGGAAAAAAAGAAAATATATATATATATATTATTGTTGTATGTTTTTGTTTCTGACATGTTCAATAAATTGACTACAAAAAAAAAAAATGTACAGCTCTCAACATGCCCAGACTTGTATTGATTTTCACCTCTTTTAATACTTTCCGCCTCATTCTGAAAAAAAGAAGTGAAATGTTTCAACGTGACGGCCGTCTTGGTGTGTGGTGCGAGACGGGAGATGTAGTTCATTGAGCGGTTCAGTTTTACAACACATTTTTATTTTCTTGACTTGAAAAATTATCTTTTAAATTGACAAACATCATATGTGTAATTCGTGGCACAATTCAAACGGGATCGAAAGATAATCTTTCTCTCTCCATTGACTTCAATATATACTTTTTCCGAAATAAGGTCCCATGGAGCTCCCCGGAAAGGGAGAGACTTCGCCTCTCTATGTATTTCATGAATAAATGACTCCAGTTAGTTTACTAGAAGTACATGGATGTGTAAGTCATTTCTCTTGACCAAACAATCTTGGTTAAAAACAAAGAAGTGATGAATTACAATTATGACAAACCACTTTAGCATCTTTAGCGCACCACCTCTTTTCATCACCACATCTCATACCTCCTCAACACGTAGAGATCACGGGTGAATCGGACCATAACATTTGGTATTTTGGTCTAAAAAATTACGAATTAAGCTAAAAATAATGCCAAAAGGAAGTGATCTCTTTCTTTTTATAGACGCCTACGTACATTTTAACACAAGGTCAGCTGTGAAAATGTTAGATGTCACGCACACAATGACGAAACCCTTCACCTTTAGCCGGCATTCTGACAAAAGTGGAACTTCTTTTAATGTGGACATTTAAAACCCCCTCCTCTGGACCTCCTCCAAGTATGACCACAACCTTAAAGGTCCCCTATTATAGAGAATCCCGTTCTTCATGTCTCTTCTACATCAGCATGTGTCCCCTCTTCTCCATGTCTCTTCTACATCAACAAGTGTCCCCTCTTCTTCATGTCTCTTCTACATCAACATGTGTCCCCTCTTCTTCATGTCTCTTCTCCATCAACATGTGTCCCCTCTTCTTCATGTCTCTTCTACATCAACATGTGTCCCCTCTTCTCCATGTCTCTTCTACATCAACAAGTGTCCCCTCTTCTTCATGTCTCTTCTACATCAACATGTGTCCCCTCTTCTTCATGTCTCTTCTCCATCAACATGTGTCCCCTCTTCTTCATGTCTCTTCTACATCAACATGTGTCCCCTCTTCTTCATGTCTCTTCTACATCAACATGTGTCCCCTCTTCTCCATGTCTCTTCTCCATCAACATGTGTCCCCTCTTCTTCATGTCTCTTCTACATCAGCATGTGTCCCCTCTTCTCCATGTCTCTTCTCCATCAACATGTGTCCCCTCTTCTTCATGTCTCCTCTACATCAACATGTGTCCCCTCTTCTTCATGTCTCTTCTACATCAACATGTGTCCCCTCTTCTTCATGTCTCTTCTACATCAACATGTGTCCCCTCTTCTTCATGTCTCTTCTACATCAACATGTGTCCCCTCTTCTCCATGTCTCTTCTACATCAACATGTGTCCCCTCTTCTTCATGTCTCTTCTACATCAACATGTGTCCCCATTGTGTTCTTTCTAACCAAATCTCTCTCAGAGGGGCGTGGGGAGGGGCTCCTTATTTTCATCTAAAGTAACAGACAGAGAATCAGCACTTTGGAAACAGGGCTGAAACAGAGGGGATTATGGGTAATGCTGCAATGATCTGTGTTTCAGCCAATCAGAGACAGGCTCTGGATATATCTGAGACCTGTGATATATTGATGAGAAACAGTATAATAGGAGACCTCTGTCCAAACCTGTGACATGTAATCAAACGTATGACCCTCTGTTTTTCCTGGACTTCCTCTAATTGTGTACAGAACTCTTTAGGAAAATCACAGTCCAAAGCTGGTATTGCATATATTTTCTGACCAGATAAACTAATTTACATATAAATACAACCCGGAATTGTAGACCTCCTCCAAGGACTAATGTTCGATGTCGCAATGCCAACGAAAGTTAAGAACCTTTTGTGTATCTGCCCTGTGATTCAGCTCGAGACTTAATTGTGTTCCTCCTTGGCCGATGCCACACCCTTTTACCAAGCTTTGTGAAAATAGGGCATGTCGTTTTTCCATTATCCTGCTGACATACAAATCAAATTGGGTAATGTTTTTAGTTTGGTCAAGGTCACAATTGGTTGTATAACACCTCAAAGTCCAAAACCATTGATAGATAGATAGATAGATAGGTAGACAGATGGATAGATGGATGGATAGATAGATAGATGAATAGATAGATGGATAGATGGATGGATAGATAGATGGATAGATGGATGGATGGATAGATAGATAGATAGATAGATAGATGGATAGATGGATAGATAGATGGATAGATGGATGGATAGATAGATGGATGGATAAATAGATGGATAGATAGATAGATGGATAGATGGATAGATGGATGGATAGATAGATAGATAGATAGATGGATAGATGGATGATGGATAGATAGATAGATGGATAGATAGATGGATAGATGGATGGATAGATAGATGGATAGATTGATGGATAGATAGATGGATAGATGGATAGATAGATGGATGGATAGATGGATGGATAGATAGATGGATAGATTGATAGATAAATGGATAGATGGATAGATGGATGGATAGATAGATGGATAGATGGATGGATGGATAGATAGATGGATAGATGGATGAATAGGTTTCACTATAGGCCTCAGAAATAAATATAAAGACACAGAAACACATTGACATTGGATTAAACAATTGTGCAAATATGTAAAAAAAAACACCTTCCAGTAAATATACAGCTTTGATTTTACGAGAAACTTCTGATACACTTTCAAACCAGTAAGTGTACAACACACACATGTACTTGTATCTATTCTAAAATGAGTTCCAGTAGCAGTAGGTTCTTGATATGTGAAGGGTCTGACAAGCAGGACCAATTCTTCCCCATTAGGGTTGGTTACTCATACTAGGTGAAACCCCCCTGTCTCTTTCTCTTTCTCTGTGTGTTCAATCACCCGTTTAATGTCTTCGTTCTCCTTTTCGACCCTGGGGACCACACGGATGTCAGACCTCCGCAGTGTGTGTCATGTCGGACCACCAGAGATGTTAAAAGAAGAAGAAGAACAGCGACAACATGAAAGACAAAGGGGTGAGGAAGAAGAGGAACAAAGATCTGCAAAGGCTTCCCAACCATAACAGAAAACTGTAAAAAATCTGGTTTTCATAATCAAATAAGTGTTATTTTATTTAACCTGTTAAGCCCGGCGGGGACCCTGGTTTTTTTTTTCACGACACTGTGTCTCAGGGTATCTTAATATTTAAAAACCTATTAATGTGTTATACCAGATTAACGAGAAGAATCTTAGCTAACTGACTATACGAACCATTTTTACCGAAACAAAACACAAGTCTCACAAGAAGCGTTAGCATTAGCCCTTAGCTAAAACGGGCAGATGCTACTTCCGGTGCTAACTAGCTAAAACGATCTTTAAAACTTAATATGTTCTGCACAAACTACATATCATCTGAAAGCTGATACTCCACAGATTATTTTGTTATAAGTATCATCACTGTAGGACACAAACTCACTGAGATATCAGAAGAAAGAAACAACTGTTTTCAAAACCATAACAATAATTATGTCTTACCGTTGCTGTTTTGTGATCAAAGCTCGTGTTCAAGGGAATAAAAACGCTGCTTAAGGTTAATCCAATGTCTATTAGTCACTTTAGAATTGTTCCTGATAATCTATCATTACATTCATGGCAGCAGAGTAGGTAAAAAGTTTCGCAGTCCCGAGCTAATGCTGTCTCACGTGCTGTTTACGCAAACCTCTCTCTACTTGACGTAAGTGTTTAGCGGGACTTACTAACTGTCACTCGATTATATTGTCTCTAACGGTTCAGAAAAGGTGTCAATCACCCAAATCGACCAATGGGTTCCAAAGATATGATCCTGCGTAGTATAAACTACGCCCGCTCCGGCTTCATTACGCATACGCAGCCAGAAGGGAGAGCTTCACCACCGAGCAGGTGCTAGAGATGCTAGCTGACGATAGCTCATACCAGATGACTCGTCGTCGGATGATGAAGATCTCCTCCAGCCAGTCCTGGATCCGGACAGTAGTGACTCGGATGTTGAACTTCCACCACGGGAAAGGAATGTAATCTCTCTGTTTTTATATATTACTTATGTGTTTGGTGGAACTGCGTCACAGTGCTAGCTTAGCCAAGAAGCTACAGGAATGATTAGGCAAAATGCTAAATAGTGTTACTTGTCTTTTTGGAGTTACATTTTCTAAATGAATGGCCAGTGAATGAATATATACATGTGTTTACTTATTTATTTGGTGTAATATTATTCATTTATAGTCCAATATTATCCTTTTTATATATTACTTTTGTGTTTGCTGGAACTGCATCACAGTGTTAGCTTAGCCAAGAAGCTACAGGAATGATTAGGCAAAATGCTAAATAGTGTTACTTGTCTTTTTGGAGTTACATTTTCTAAATGAATGGCCAGTGAATGAATATACACGTGTTTACTTATTTATTTGGTGTAATATTATTCATTTATAGTCCAATATCCTATAAGTATAAACCAGTGAATTAATCTAATCTCTTTGTTTTTCCACATTTGTTAGATGAGGAGTGACCCCAGCAGGACAAAGCCACACACCCAGAAGACTTTCAGGGAGCAGCTTGCTGCAGAATTGTTGGAGTTTGCTGAAGGCCCTGCACCTCCACCACCCCCACCCCCTCCTCCACCACTCACATGCATGTCCAAGTATTATGGGGAAGATGCCACCAAGGTCAGGAAGAACTGCAGGAGGTGCCTAGATGCTGGACTCAAAAGGGTGAAGACACCCACTGCAGGAAGTGCCAGGTCC
The DNA here is from genome assembly GCF_902827175.1 of Gymnodraco acuticeps. Lineage (NCBI taxonomy): Eukaryota > Metazoa > Chordata > Actinopteri > Perciformes > Bathydraconidae > Gymnodraco > Gymnodraco acuticeps. The sequence continues at coordinate 203,116 of NW_022990854.1, read as the reverse complement.
CTCTGTGCTTCACTGTCAAAAATAACTGTTTCAGGGAGTGGCACGACCTAAATACTGGAACATTCAGGTAGGTATAAAGTTCAGGTAGGTATAACGTTTTGCGAGTGTTTATTTAAAAAAAAAAATACTTATACTTAAATATTTGTTGTTTTTACAAACCTACAGTGTGGTTTTATTGTATAGTACATTGGTAAAATGTTTGTTTTTACATGCCTATAGCGTGTTGGTAAAATGTTTGAAATAAATCTTCCCCAGTTGGAGTCAAATGTTACCTATGTTTCTGTTTTTTTTTATTGTGCAAGTACACCTACACACAATGACCTACAGTGTGGTTTTATTGTATAGTGCGTTGGTACAGTTACATACACACAGCTACACTTACACATACACACCTACACATACCCACACAGCTACACACACCTACACATACAGTACCCACACAGCTACACTTACACATACACACCTACATACACACACACACACACCTACACTTACACACACCTAGTACACACACTCACACACACAAAAATATATTTTTTTAAAAATTATTTTAAAAAAAATATATATATATATATATATTTTTTTTTTTTTGGGTGGAATGAATACCTATAGTGATTATTCAATGTAATACAATAATTGGTATAGTCTGGTATCTGAAAAAGGTCAAATGGCACTGATGGAACCAAATGGGCCCAAATGTGCCCAAAGCTTATTCCGCCTGGACTTTATTTTCATAAACCTCTCTAAAAAGGGCAAATGTCACTTGTTTTGCCTCAATCTTGATACAGGGTACTTATTATATGTTATACTTTGGATTCCTAAAGCTTTTAGGCTACTAACCCATCATTCAAGGTTGGTCTTCACTATAAGTAATGGGTTTTCTTTAGGCGTAGACAGGAATTTACATGTTTTTGCTATGTTCCATCTGAATTTACTCTGACACAGAAAAATCTATATTGATTCTGACACTTCTACATCCAACTCACAGATGTAACCTTGCTTTGATAACAACAATTATTCATATAAACCTTTTAGAAGTGAAGTTATAGTCATTTGTTCTGGGAATGTCATTTTCGAGCCTGAAACCTGAAAAACAGGCTCGGGGTTTAACAGGTTAAATGTTAATATATTGTCCATAAAGTGTGCCATTAGCATTGAATCCAAGCAATTGTTTGAAAACTGATCTTGTGTTTTGTATACAATTGTGTTTTTTATCATTATTTATGTAGAGGCTTTTGATAAATCCAATGGTTTGTTAACCTCTTGCTTCACTGCTTGTTATCGGCCACGTTTGCGTATTTTTAGATAGTGAATGAAAGTCAACCATGCAGAAAGGGTTTCAGTTATTTTGGCGGGAGCATTTAGATACAGGCGCAGGGACAGACCCTCATTTTCATTTTATACATCACTGCTTACTACCCACAAGATAAAAGATGACACGATGATTTTCACAGCCCTTGATAGCAGGTATGAAAGGGATGATATGCAGCAGGCTGGTAATTACTGCAAAGGGAACGCCTAAAGGCCAGAGGTGGGAAGTAGTGGAGTACAAATACCTCGTTACTGTACTTATACATTCTTCTGGTATCAGTACTTTACTCCACTACTTATTTTTCTGACGACTTTTTACTTTGACTTCTTACATGTTGAACACAAATACCTGTACTTTCTATTCTTACATTTTGAACACAAATACCTGTACTTTCTACTTCTTACATGTTGAACCCAAATACCTGTACTTTCTACTTCTCTCATTTTCCAAACAGCTGGTTCCTTTAGTTTGAATGTGTGTTTGGTGGCGTGATCATTATTATTTAGAGTCATTGCGTGCCTATTGATTTGAACACGATCCGTGTATCCGTCATTTCCTGGTCTTCTCTAAAGAAGAGGGACCAATGAAAACGTTGTCATGTTGCCGTTGTTCAGCATGGAAACATTCATTAGCTAACAATGACATTATTGTTCTATTAATATAAAGTGAGGTCAGGTAATCTTTAAAACAGCTGCTAGTTATGGGTACTTTTTACTGAAGTACATTTCAAAGCCTCTTTACTTTTACTTGAGTAAAGAAGTTTAGTCAGTACTTCTACTTTCACCAGAGTATTTTTAAACACCAGTATCTGTACTTCTACTTGAGTAAAGGATGTGAGTACTTTTGCCATCTCTGCCTAAAGGGTGATCAGGAGCTCCGATGCAAGGTGGATAAAGAAATGTCACAATCAATCACTCTATTTGCGTTTGACACTGTTGACCACAACATATTACTAGACCGATTGGAAAACTGGGTGGGACTTTCATCAACAGTTCTACATTAGTTTGAATTCTACATAAAGGACAGAAACAGATTTGTTTCTATAGGTAAATACACATCTGGGGTGACACACACATTTACATAACAATTTCCCCAGGAGACTATGCTCCAATTCAAACACTGAGTAAGTGCATTGAACAAATCAATGACTGGATGTGTCAGAACTTTCTCCAATTAAACAAATACAAAACTGAGGTAATGGTTTTTGGAGCCAAGGCAGAACGTTTAAAAGTTAGCGCTGAGCTTCAGTCTGCAATGTTCAAAACAACAGATAAAGCCAGAAATCTAGTGTATGGACTCTGACCTGAGTTTCAACAGTCACATTAAAACAGTTACTAAATAAGCCTACTATCACCTAAAGAATATATCTAGGATTAAAAGACTAATGTCACAGCAGGATTTAGAAAAACTTGTCCATGCTTTTATCTTCAGTAGACTCGACTACTGTAATGGTGTTTTCACAGGTCTTACTAAAAAATCTATTAGGAAAGCTGCAGCTGATTCAGAACGCCGCTGCTCGAGTCCTCACTAACACTAAGAACGTGGATCACATCACTCCTGTTCTGAAGTCTTTACACTGGCTTCCTGTGTGTCAAATAATTGATTTCAAAATACTGCTGCTGGTTTATAAAGCTTTGAATGGTTTAGGCCCAAAATACATTTCTGACCTACTGCTAAATTATGAACCATCCAGATCTCTCAGGTCTTCAGGGACTGGTCAGCTTTCTGTCCCCAGAGTCAGAACTAAACATGGAGAAGCAGCGTTCAGTTATTATGCTCCAAATATCTGGAACAAACTCCCAGAAACCTGCAGGTCCGCTGCAACTCTGACTACTTTCAAATCCAGGCTGAAGACTTGTCTTTTTGTCGCTGCTTTTAATTGAAACTGAGCGGTTGTGTTCATCAGTAAAGTGGAACTTCTGTGTGAACTATTCATATCTTAAACTGCACTGTAACTTTTTATTCATGTACTTTTTATTCATGTACTTTTTATTCATGTATTTTTTCTTTTAATGTTTCTTTTATTATCTTTTCTTTTTAATGACGATTTTTAAATGCCTTTGTCTGAATGTCTTTCATTTTTGTAAAGCACCTTGAATTGCCTTGTGTTGAAAGGTGCTATATACACTGAACAAAAATATAAATGCAACACTTTTGTTTTTGCTCCCATTTTTCATGAGATGAACTCAAAGATCTAAAACATTTTCTATATACACAAAATAACCATTTCTCTCAAATATTGTTCACAAATCTGAAAAAATCTGTGATAGTGAGCACTTCTCCTTTGCCGAGATAATCCATCCCACCTCACAGGCGTGGCATATCAAGATGCTGATTAGACAGCATGATTATTGCACAGGTGTGCCTTAGGCTGGCCACAATAAAAGGCCACTCTGAAACGTGCAGTTTTGCTTTATTGGGGGGGTCTGGGGGGGTCCGAAAACCAGTCAGTATCTGGTGTGACCACCATTTGCCTCACGCAGTGCAACACATCTCCTTCGCATAGAGTTGATCAGGTTGTTGATTGTGGCCTGTGGAATGTTGGTCCACTCCTCTTCAATGGCTGTGCGAAGTTGCTGGATATTGGCAGGAACTGGAACACGCTGTCGTATACGCCGATCCAGAGCATCCCAAACATGCTCAATGGGTGACATGTCCGGTGAGTATGCTGGCCATGCAAGAACTGGGATGTTTTCAGCCTCCAGGAATTGTGTACAGATCCTTGCAACATGGGGCCGTGCATTATCATGCTGCAACATGAGGTGATGGTCGTGGATGAATGGCACAACAATGGACCTCAGGATCTCGTCACGGTATCTCTGTGCATTCACAATGCCATCAATAAAATGCACCTGTGTTCGTCGTCCATAACATACGCCTGCCCATACCATAACCCCACCACCACCATGGGCCACTCGATTCACAACATTGACATCAGAAAACCGCTCACCCACACGACGCCACACACGCTGTCTGCCATCTGACCTGAACAGTGAAAACCGGGATTCATCCGTGAAGAGAACACCTCTCCAACGTGCCAGACCCCATCGAATGTGAGCATTTGCCCACTCAAGTCGGTTACGACGACGAACCGGAGTCAGGTCGAGACCCCGATGAGGACGACGAGCATGCAGATGAGCTTCCCTGAGACGGTTTCTGACAGTTTGTGCAGACATTCTTTGGTTATGCAAACCGATTGTTGCAGCAGCTGTCCGAGTGGCTGGTCTCCGACGATCTTGGAGGTGAACATGCTGGATGTGGAGGTCCTGGGCTGGTGTGGTTACACGTGGTCTGCGGTTGTGAGGCCGGTTGGATGTACTGCCAAATTCTCTGAAACGCCTTTGGAAAGAAATGAACATTCAATTCACGGGCAACAGCTCTGGTGGACATTCCTGCTGTCAGCATGCCAATTGCACGCTCCCTCAAAACTTGCGACATCTGTGGCATTGTGCTGTGTGATAAAACTGAACATTTTAGAGTGGCCTTTTATTGTTGCCAGCCTAAGGCACACCTGTGCAATAATCATGCTGTCTAATCAGCATCTTGATATGCCACACCTGTGAGGTGGGATGGATTATCTCGGCAAAGGAGAAGTGCTCACTATCACAGATTTTTTCAGATTTGTGAACAATATTTGAGATAAATGGTTATTTTATGTATATAGAAAATGTTTTAGATCTTTGAGTTCATCTCATGAAAAATGGGAGCAAAAACAAAAGTGTTGCATTTATATTTTAGTTCAGTGTAAATAAACTTGCTTTGCCTTGCCTATTTCTCCCATTCACAATATCTCTTATGAAAAGACAATATTTAATATCGGCTCTACATACCTATACAGATATACTATGAGCTGTGCATGTCTTTGACCAATTAAAATATAGTATTGCTTTGATTTCTACTCCTGATGTTAGACAGGAGCTCTCACACCTATTAGGGATGTATTACTATACATTCAGTAGTAAACATGTGCCCACCTAAGTCAGCTAAAGTCAGCATAAAAATGATTGGTAACTAGATGACAAGTGAACTACTTATCTCTTTATTCATTAATAATTAACCTAAGTGATGGCTCCTCAATACTAATTAAATCAATGATTTGACACAAAAAAGGTGGTTTGAACCTGATTTTATTGATTAAAAAGTGTTTGTATAGCTTCCACTAAGACAACAAATGCTGTTTTCCTACCACGAAGTAACGTAACTTAAAATGTAGGTGAAGGTTTTCTGCCCGGGAACTGTCCAAGTCTGTTCACAGTTGCTCAATACTTCCTGTCTGTCTTCTTGTGTTGATTTGTCTGCCATATTCAAACCTCTTTCCTACTTTCTAATTATCTTTTCCTTTCCTTTTCTGGGGACAGTTCTGCCATCATGAATCCAAAGTTACGTGCCCTCCACAGATATGAAAATAAATATCCAGAAATTATTAATTGGTGTTTTCTGATTAGGTAACAAACTGAAAATAAATGGGTTTTTTGTTATGGCCACAGCTGACGTTGTTAAATTGACCGGACTACTTTCTGCGGATTGATATGACTGCACATAGTCCCTTCATCACAGCGTCCTAGAAAAAAAGCGAATTGACCAAATGTTCCAATCAGAATTTAGCAACTAAGCCGTGTAGTAAATAGTTGTACTCATTCATATAAGATAAGATAAGATGGTACTTTATTGATCCCAATTTGGAAGAAAACAGTTTTGCAGCATAAAAGACAAGGCATTTTACAATAAAACAAAACTAGAAATAAACAAGAATAGAAAGAAAAGAAAATAGAAAACATTTTGAAATTGAAAATATACATGTAGATATTCACTACACAATCATAGTCATAGTTCACTGTAAAGAGGAAGGGGTTAACCGAGCTAACAGAATACAGTAATTCTGAGTCAAGCTTGTAATAAAGACAGCATATATATGATTGTGTCTGGCTTGTGTGGATTTATCCAACAGGCCTATGACAGATGGATAAATCCCCTGAAGAGCGTCAGAGGAACTCACATTTCCTCTCTTACATGGTCGTCAATCACGGCCCTCGATGCCAAATCCTGCCATCACTCAAGATAAAATATTTACATCCATATTCAGGGTGTTTGTATCACCCTGTTTGCACACCTGTGTATAACACACATCAGCACCTTACATCCATTTGCATATGTGAGAGTGTGTGTTTGAGGCTTATGAGTCGTGCGAGGTGCATCTTTGTGAGTCGCTCGGATGAGTCACGATGGGTAAAAACCCAGAACAGGGTCTATAAGAGGACTCTTCGAACAGGATATGGAGTTGGAGTCGCTCCTGTGGAATCTGACTGCCCTCTGTGTTCGGTGAACATGTCTCACTTCCTGTGCCCGGCCTCAACCTCAAACTTGGCTTCCAGGGACACACTGGAAGCCCCCTGTTCCCTCTGGCCAACCTCTGTGTTAAATAAAGGTGGTTTTAATCAGGAAGTTTCACTTTGACGGATGTCTGTAGCAGATTTTATAGGCAGTGGCTTGCTTGTAGAAGCTGATGCTAAAACTACAAGAGGTTAAAAATGCAATTGTTTGTTTTTTTATTCTTCTAGCTGACTTTTAAATTGTCAAAAACCCTTTGGTAATTGCTACTGGAAATGTGTATTTCCACATGAATATATATATTTTTAACTTTTTAATGCTATTTTATTTCTATTTCAGAAATATTTTGGACTGTTTATTTCTAGTGTCTTAATTTCTCTTATGTACATTGCCTTGTCTTTTTATTTCATTATAGTGTACAGTAATCGATGCCATTTCATTTATATTGTAATATCAAAGTACACTCACTACACTCCCCCCTCCCTCCCTCCACCCGCACATGCCCACACGGGCGAAACCAAAAAAAAATGCTTATCAATATAACTTAAACAACAGAGCCATGAAAATAAACATAAAACGGAGAAGGAAAAAAACTGAAAAAAAAAAAAAAAAATGGCCTTGTTTTTGATGCTGCAGCAACGCAAACATTTCCCAAATTGGGATCAATATAAAACGATGTCTGTCTGTCTGTCTATCTATCTGCCTACTTATCTATCTATCTATCCATCTATCCATCCATCCATCTATCTATCTATCTATCTAACTATCTATCTATCTATCTCCCATAAATTCAGCAGTGTGAAACCCAAAGTAACCAGATCACATTTATACAATATAACAAAACACAAACCTTGGTTTTGGACTTTGAGGTGTTATACGAGCAATTGTTACATGACCAAACTGAAAACATTACCCAACAGCTTTTTGTGGTCATTGTTGGAAAAACAAACTCAGAATTCTGAGAAAATAACTGTTCGGTCTTTTGAAGTGGATCCAACCTTGTACATTTAGGAAATGAAGTTCTCTGAGTGAACTTCTTGCAAATATCATAACCTTAGAGACCTTTTCTTTCTCATACGTTTGTCAATTTGTCAAAATTACCAAATAAATGTCAGTGAATGTCCACGTTTTTTATCATAATATTGGCCCACAGCCCAGTAATATATATTTACTTGAAATACGACCGTACTGTATGACGTTGCATGATTAAAATCAGAAGATGTCTCAGTGCCAACTGTCAAAAATACACAAATTCTCAGATTTGTCTTTTTGTCTAATCCCAGAAAATATTTTTCAGGGTTATTTCTTGACAATTCATTTCTCAGAATATTGGTACTTGACTGAGTAACATATATTTTACTTAGAATGGCCCTGATATGGAGAGATTACTAATGCTACATTCCCCATGAGTTGCTTAAAAAACGATTTCACTGACCTACATTTGAATGTTTCCTGCTGACTTGTATGATTGGATACTCGCTCATTTGTGGTGCAGTTAAGCTAACCCCCAATTGTAGAATACTTAAGCAATAGCTCACGACAGGCCGTGGTATATGCTCAGTATATCACAGCTAAGGGGCGTGGTTCGGCCCGACGCAGGCAGTTTGCAGTTTGCTTTTCAGCCCAACTGTATACAGTTGTTCTCAGACGCGGAGGGATACTGACTTGTTGTGAAAAGTAACTACAATTCTACCCGTATATCACGGCTAAGAACCAATCAGATTGCTTGATTTGACTTGTCCGTTTTATAAAATACAATATACTTTATAATCCCCATGTGATAACTTGGTCATGACTCCATCCTGCAGTTCCTGGAAGATGTTAACTACATGTTTAATATTTCATGGTAAAGTTCCTTTTTTTGGACTTTGAACATCTCAATTTGCCCTCTCTTATAAATGCATCCAGGATACGGTGGAGGTGGGTGACACACAGAGAGAGAGAGTGTGTGTACGTGTGTGTGTGTGTGTGTGTGTGTGTGTGTGTGTGTGTGTGTGTGTGTGTGTGTGTGTGTGTGTGTGTGTGTGTGTGTGTGTGTGTGTGTGTGTGTGTGTGTGTCTGTGTGTGTGTGTGTGTGTGTGTGTGTGTGTGTGTGTGTGTGTGTGTGTGTGTGTGTGTGTGTGTGTGTGTGTGTGTGTGTGTGTGTGTGTCTTAGTAGGTGTGGTATCCGCACACTTACCCACCAGAGGAAGGAAGTATGAAATAAATAGATAACAGATTAGAAAGGATGGATAAACAGCCAGATAAGACTTTATGACTCTCTGGGGGAAATGTCGGCAGAGCTTAGGGAGTTGTAAAGAGCGACGACAGCTTTCAGAAATTACTTTTCACATTCTTCATCCATCTTCCCTGCTGCTAAATCACAAGGCTCCGCATTAATGACCTGCATATGCACAGATATTAAATTCATTATGGCAATCATGTGCCGTACCCTCCCTCTGTCTGAATCAGCCTCTCCAGCTGCCAGCTTTAATGGCTTCCAGATCCACATCTCTTCTCTCCCTCCGTTCCCCTTCCTCCGTCGCTTTGTTTTTCTGCAACATTTCAGATGAACGGGCCAAAGTGGAAGTGGAAATCCGCTGTACTTCAGCCAGTGAGTCAGCTTAGCAAAGCTGAAGGGAAAAAAAAACCACAAGGCAGGGGGTTTAGAGAAGTAGTAATGGATTCTGTTTTTCATAAATCTACGGTAGAGGCTTGTGGAGGTTGTTTTTTTAAAATTTCAAACGGAAACTCTTTGATGAGTGCCTTACTGACATATGTGTGGTTTATGCACACGGGAACACATTCAGAGAAAATCCTGCTGAAGTTGTTTACCTTTACTGGAACCGAAAGAAGCTTGTGTAATTGCCGTTGGACAGGATTCATGCTTGTACTTAATACAGGCTTAGTGTGCGTGTGTGTGCGTGTGTGTGCGTGTGTGTGCGTGTGTGTGTGTGTGTGTGTGTGTGTGTGTGTGTGTGTGTGTGTGTGTGTGTGTTGACGAGTTTTGAGGCAGAGATGAAGAGTGAAAGTTAGAAGAAAATATTTTCCACTCAATATATTCATTTTTTCACTTTCAATGTGAGATTTTGTGTAAACAGGGATTTCTGTGTCTGTTTACTTTAAATTCAATCAAACATTTACACTGGAAGAAGAGAGGTGAGGTGAAGCGAGGACACCATGCTGCTGTTGTTATGAATACAATGTGTGTTTATGATTGATGATGAACAAACGCCTCCCGACAACAACTGGCACCTTGACAAATGGATCCTGACAGGGGACACAGAGCCAATCAGGCCTCCATGTCACATCCCAACAAGCTAACATGGAGCACACACATGTATTTATATGAAGTAGAATATTACAATATTTGATAAAGCCTATACAGTAGGCTACGTGGAATTCCTTGGGGAAATCATTCATGACTTAGTAGAATTTGACCACGAGGCATACATTTAGTCAGAAAGTGGGGGGGGAAAGCATCCTCAAGTATCTAGCTTCAAAATATTATTCATTAAGTATGAGTATTTGTGTGCCTTAGTACACATAAAGCAACATAAAGCAGTCATTTCTAAGAATAAACTTGTAGAGTTGCTAACTAACCAGCTAGCAATCGTTAGCATAGCTAGCTAGCTTGACACAGCCAGCATTTTTAGCATGCTATCTTGAAGAAGACATCCTGAATAAAACCTTTTTTATTCGCCTGAATATTAAAGGCTACAGGGCTTAACAGTTCTCACTCTAGCAACTGTTTGTTGGCTTATGCATTGTCATCTTAAACATGCCAAACTCTTATCCAAATATGATTTATTCTTACAGTAAATTGACGTTAAGGCTATAAGGCTTAATAACTTAAATAAAAGCACATTTACTAGCCTGATTTACAGAGCTACAAGGTTTCACATCCCTAGATCTCAATCTAGGTTTAGGTTGGGATTTTACTTAGTTTGATCCTTTAAGCTGTAATAGCCATTACAAACAACAACAAGGATATTTCTAACCAATTTGTTTTATCCTAACCTGTAACTTTTAGCCATGTAGTTTTTCTTTTAATGTTTATTTTATTATCTTTTCTTTTAATGACTGATTTGAAATGCCATTTTCTTAATGTCTTTCGTTTTTGTAAAGCACTTTGAATTGCCTTGTGTTGAAAAGTGCTATATAAATAAACTTGCCTTGCCTTGCCTAACAGTATGTGGGTTTACAACCCAGTCTCACGGCATTTCGTGTTATAGTCACGAAATTAATTTAATCTATTGATTCGTGCTGTGTGGTTCATACAAACATTTTCTTACACAATATCTTACCCGAAGCCTAACCCTATCCCTTTTATTTTAAATTGTATAATTTCGGAGTTTTTTTGCCGTCCGCGAGGAAAAGAAAATGGCCTCAGAATACTGAAATCTGTATTTTTTTAAATCTATTTTTCCTTCTAATTTGTTATTATTTATATTGCTTTCAAAATCGTTCTGTGTGACACGAAAAAAATGGCGAAATCGTGATGGTGAACACGAATCAATAGATTAATTTGTGACTATAACACGAAATGCCGTGAGACTGTGTTGGGGGTTTATGCATCATCACCCTGAGCAACTCTTATCCAAATATGTTTTAATCTTCCAGTAAATGTACTTACTTCTTTAAGGAGGGCGTTTTCTCCCATCTTCCCATATATATTCCCAGCCACATATTTTGTCTGTGTGCACGTACTGCTTTTAATTAGCACAACAGAAACAGGCTGACCATCCACCACAGCTGGAGAGAGCGATAGAAGCTCGTCAGAGAGAGCAAACACTGCCTTATATCAAGAGCTCGATGACATTTTAAACAAGTGTCCTTGTGAAGCAGGTGAGTGCTTCTGCAACTGTTTTGATGACTCACTGTTGGTCAGCAGCAGCTAGTGTCTTTTCTCCATCAGGGTTTGGGGCTCAGGATAATACTGTATTCTGATTTAGTTGCAAGTTTTACATTTTTTCCCCCTATTAAAACAAAACAGGCTCCTATACCAATTGTTACTCTTAACAGTGGGTTGAATTAAGCATCGTCATCCTGAACAGGCCGAAGTTGATTTGTGCCTTAGTACATTTAGAAACATATAGCTTTATCCAAGCCATTAACTCATAGGCCTGCAATCATTAGCATAGCTAGATAGTTAGCTACAAATAGCAAAACATTGTGTTCTTGCTGGAGAAAGACATCCTGAAATAGAAACGGTTTGATTAGCCTGAATGAAAAGGCTATAAGGCTTAAGAACTTCTCCATTTAGGTTTTGTGCTTTAGTACATTTAGCAACACAGCCATACACTTATGGCACATTTCCACTGCAGGGCCTCACTCGGCTTAGTACGGTATGGCTAGGCCTCGTTAGGCCTGGCCTCACTTTATGCTGCGTTTCCATTACAGTTTAGGAACTGGGGCAGTAACTATAGTAACGCAGTGTAAGCGGAGCCGTGACGTCATCTTCAATGCGAACCACAAACCAACATTAGCTGTTAGCTGTTAGCGTTCAAGCTCACAGCTCCTCATATCTGTTCAGAAACTAGACAAAAGTTAATCAAGTACAAACCACAGACTGTCTGTGTCATGGCGAATACAGTCGCTGGTTTATTTATGTCTGTAGGAGGCCGTTGTTGTGAGTGTGGACGGTCGGAGAGGATATACTGCTGTTAGCTTAGCCGATCTCCATTTAGACAACACGCATTTTAAAAGGTTTTTTGCCTGCCCGTCTGTCTGCAGACGTTTCAAAGCATTAATTCATGGTTTTTACTAACCGGTATGAGTATGTTGTTACTACTTCGGCAAATCATTTTGAAACGTGTATTACAATTAAATCATGGTAAAATATGTTCATTTGTTGTAGCGATTCTCTCACTAGTTTATTATACTCAGCCCGGTTGTTGGCCCGGTAAGAACTCTTCGATTTTGGAGAGCCAGAAAACTGTGAAAAAGTATCCCTACTAGCCGGAACTACGCCTAGTGGAAACGCAACCAAAAACGGGCCGAGCACGGCACGCTTAAACCGCACTCCGCGCTGTAGTGGAAATGCGCCATTATAGACAGGCAATCATTAGCATATCTGGCTAGTTAGCTTGAAATAGCCAGAATCTCTAGCATGCTAGCTGGAAGAAGACATTCGGAAATAAAAGCACATTTACTCGCCTCAATGAACCCTTTGGGTTGAGGGTTTGAATTTTGGTTTGTTTTATCCTTCACGTTTTAATGCTATAACAAACAACAAAGTCTATGCTCTACCAATGTGTTTATCTTAACAGTATGTGGGTTTATGATATTCCAGTAAGTTGACTTTGGTGGGCGGCGTTTTTTCTCCCATCTTCCCATACATATTCCCAGCCACATATTTTGTCTGTGTGCATGTACTGCTTTTAATTAACTGTTCACAGACACACAAAAACTGTCTTACCATCCACCACAGCTGGAGAGAGCGATAGAAGCTCGTCCGCAAGAGCAAACACTGCCTTATATCAAGAGCTCGATGACATTTAATGGTAACAACTGTCTTTGTGAAGCAGGCGAGTGCTTCTGCGAGTGTTTGATTAGTCACTGTTAGTCATCAGCAGCAGCAGCAAGGCTTCATGTGCGAAATACCACCAGTCAGGCACAAAGAAACCAGTAACACTGAGGCCGATCAATCAAGTGAGGTCATTGTGGTCGGACCGAGCGACCGGCCTTTTGTTGAACGTCGTCGTGTTGTGGCCGGTGACATCACCCTTTGTGAACTCTGTCATTAAAGGGTGATAAATATCCTGTGTGTGCAGGGCTGGAAATAGTACTCTTTTTGTTATACTTGAGTAAAAGTAGTACAACAAAAGGGTGAAAATACTCAATTAAAAGTCCTGATTTGAACATGTAACTACTGAAGTTAAAGAAATATTATTGGCAAAAAGTACTTAAAGTTTCCTCAGTAAAAGTACTCACTGCATTGTAACTTAAAGTATTCTATGTAATACCTTTATTATTACTTTTTGGTTTATTTGTATTTTGTTTTTTTTGTTTATTTTGTGTTGTGTTTCTTTTGCACAATATACAATACAAAATATGAATTCATTAATATTAAGTTGGTTTCACTTAAAGGTGGGGTAGGTAAGTTTGAGAAACCGGCTCGAGATACACTTTTTGTTATATTCCATGGAATGCTCTTAACATCCCGATAGCAATGAATATCTGAAGTGCTTTGACAAAAAATCCATAACAAATGCAATCTGTGGAAGCCGTGGCGCTGTAAAAAGCACGACCAATCATCTGAGCCGGCCCCGGCTAAAGTAACTGGATGGCCTACCTGCCTGTCAGCCTTCCATCTGTGCACAAACTTATCTCGTGCCCTCATTGGTCATGTGCGCGTTCGGGTGTGTTGGAGGAGGGGCTCTGTAAGGAAGTGGCAGATTTTTCCCGGCAGTGTATTTTCAAATTCTAGCGCACTCCAGCTGGTTTCTCCAAAAATTACCTACCCCACCTTTATTAAGCTTTAAAATATCATAGCAAATTATGTTGGTTGTTGACAAATTGGGTTGAACAAAATATAAAACACTTGAAAAGTTCACTCAAATATTCGACTCAAAAATGTAAAACATAAAGCAAAATGTTATCTACCTTTCTTTAAAGTGGAGCCAGTGTATTACTTTTTTGAGTGTATTAACCTCTGAGATGTTGTGGAGAAGCAGTGTGAAGATAATGAACATTCCCAAGTAAAGTAGAAGTATAACTTGAGTCTAATGTACTTTGTTACTTTCCCCCTTGTGTGTTTTTTGTGTTATTGAGGCTTGGGCCCCAGAGCTAAATGGCCCCTAATAGAGGCTTTGAGGTGTTTATTGTGCGGTGTGCAGGGGCCCCCTGGGGAAAAGTCCCTATAACCACAAAATGATGTTGAGGATCAGTTAGTGGAACAAAGTGATTTAAAGACGAAAGAGCGGTCACACAAAAGAGCTGACATAGAAACAGAAGAAGAAAGTGGAGCAGTTAAAATCTGTGGTTTTCTCTCGATGAGCATTTAAGTACTTTCCATTATGGTGTGCTGTGCACCTTAAAAAGCTCCTATATTTGAGCTCAGTCATCACTTTATGAGCATTCGTCAGCATGTTATTGTCACACGGGATGAAGTTAGCCAAGTAATAATTCTCAGCATGGTAGCAGATATCCACTGACTCATCTCACACACTATTCACCTGATCGCAGAAACACACTCACAAGAACAAACCTGAGGATCTGAGCCAGCAGACGATCAAGTCATTGCAACACTGCTTTCTGTCGTTATTTTAACCCTCCTGCCGTGGTGTAAAGTTACCAAGTGCAATTAGTCAAGTACTTTACTTGAGTATTCCCATTGTCTACTTTGTTTCTTCTACCCCACTACAGTTCAGAGGTAGGCTACATGTGTACTTTTACTCCACTACATGTATTTAATACCTTTATGTTACTTTACAGATGTGGATGAATGATGTGAAATAATAATCAAGTGTTTACATTAAATCAACTTTAGTTCCACCTGGAGTAAATCCACAAGCTATACCTGCAGCAGAGTCCTGCATTCGGGTCGGGTACCCGCGGGTACCGACGGGTGACCCGCAAAAAAAAGGTGATTCGCGGGTGGTATTTTTTCAAACGCTTTTTTCCGGGTTCGGTTCTGGGTAAAACAAAGATGATGCGGGTCGGGTCGCGGGTATTGCATATAATATATTAAAATAATAATAATTTAGTTAATGTTTAAATCCTCAGACCTCTCCCCCGCGGGACCGCGCATAATCATAACCTCTGCAGCGCATCAATCTGCTGCTGTGCGTGCCACATTCGAAATGGCTGAGGTGAAGCTCTCTAGCGGAGAATACAGCATTTTCAATAACACTTCCTCAAGAGCGAAATCCAACGTCTGGGAGGCTTTTGGTTTCTAGATGGAGAAAATAACCAACATCCCACGCTTTTTGAGACAAATATGCAACTGCGTGTGTTAATAATTGCACGTTTTCACTGCTCATATATATGCGGGTTTCAGGGTCGGGTTGCGGATCTTGTGCCGACGGGTCGGGTCGGGTTGCGGAACTAATTGGCAATATGTGCGGGTAGCGGGGCGGGTTCGGTATTGCACGTCGCGGTGCCGGGGGCGGGAGCGGGTCTTGAAAATCAGACCCGTGCAGGACTCTGCCCTGCAGTATACAAAAGTCATTCAAACTAGCTGCACCTTGCAGCTTTGAGGAACACTTTCATGATCAAATCTTTATAAAACATATCATATATATTATGCTGAAATGGACCAATCTGCACAATGACTACTTCACTGTCCGCTACTTTCACTATAGTTTTGATGAGAATACTTTTATACTTTTACTTGAGGAACATTTTTGAATGCAGGACTTTCAACTGTAACAGAGTATTCCTACACTCTGGTACTTCTACTTTTACTCAAGTACAAGATCTGAGTACTTCTACTTTTACTCAAGTACAAGATCAGAGTACTTCTACTTTTACGCAGAGTACAAGATCAGAGTACTTCTACTTTTACTCAAATACAGAGATCTGAGTACTTCTACTTTCTCAAGTACAAGATATGAGTACTTCACTTTTACTCAAGTACAAGATCTGAGTACTTCTACTTTTACTCAAGTACAAGTCTGAGTACTCTCTTGGAGTACTTTAAGTAAAGATCTCAGTACTTCTTCACACCTCTGCCATCCTGTCGTGTTCATTTCTCCCCCCCTTACTTCGGTGGTTCGGATCAAATGTAACTGTTGAAACTGCTCTTACATTAACACAATACCATGAATCACCACCAAATTAGATTTAAGCTGTACACAAAGTCTCAGATGCTGGTTTACATGAAAAACTGCAGTGGAATATACAAATAATAACACTGAAATGTATTATAAAATGATCGCTGTCGATTTGTAGTTGTGTACTTTCTGATGGATGAACATAATCTAGGGTCACCCGTTCATTTCCTATGACCGGGAATATCATAGGTGTTACACACAGGTTCAAATAAACAACTCAAAATGTAATGAAAGTGGTGATTCAAATGCCTACCGTGGAGGATATCATAAGGCCTACAAGGCAAATCACCACTGTATGTATGATATTGAAACTGTCAACAG